>NW_024004691.1:0-1346 GCF_014805625.2 Glossina fuscipes | reverse complement strand
TCAAGAATCTGCATTAAATTTTATCCGAGAAATTAAATCAAGTGTCATAAATCACTTAAAATCTTGATTGTGGGCTTTGATGAGCTTACTTTGGGCGAAAAAAAAGAAATGTTCATAAGTGGCACAAGTGGTCTTCACGAAAAGCCGAGAAGATATTAGTGACGATGGATGAACATGATGAACGGAGCATCATCGAATCACTATTGGACAACTAGTTGAGGATAGCGGCATGTCCTGCAATTTTTTTGTGATATTTTAGGCATAAAACGTTGTTCTGAAACTGTTAAATTTTCACTTAACAATACCGTAATTATGTCTCATGGTCTCATCGTATTCGCAGGACTTGGCTTCCTGCGACCTTTTCCTAATTCTGAAACCGAGAATACCTCTGAAACGATGGAGATGATAGCGAACGCATCACTGGTGAAGCTCCAGGCTGTGCCAAAAAAAACGCATATCAGAAAAGGATCGAAAAAAGCGCGGGCACAAGTATGTTATATACCTTGAATGGGACAAAATAATAATCAATGTATAATTAAATATTTTTCAAGAAAAATAAAAAGTCATCATTTTATTTGAACACACCTCGTATTTTGTTTTATCTGCGCAAACTTATAAGAATCGATTTCAGCGAAATAAGCCGTCGTGCAGTGAGAACAGCAAGCAAAAAAAAAAAAAAAATGTGAAAAGGAAAGGTGTTCATATTGCAAACTCAAAATTTACCTACAACGTATATAACATATAGGTTTGGAGGTCAGGTGCTGAAATGTCTCTGCTACTCGAAAATTTTATACAAAATGATGTAAATAAATTTCATATAAAATAACATATCAATAAAAGCAAAAGTAAGTAAAGTCCAATGTAAGAAAATCATATTTGGCTTTAGGCGAATTTTCTGTGCCAGTCATCTTCATTTTAAAATTAGAATTTATAAATATTTATTTTTATTGTACAGTTAGAGCAAATTTAATGGGCAAAAGCGAAAAAAAAAAAAAAATTAATAATTTGTTCTTTTGTTGTACCGATCGATTTAGGCCACTTTTAATATTAATTTGCATGCAATACCTTCCAATGGTTTTGTCGAATTCGTAGACGATAACGTTATTTTTACGGCAAAGAGAGATTTTTTAAGACATCCAGCTAACAGATCGAGTTCGAATTTGATGCTAATTAATAATACACAAAGTTTAGAGTATATTATGTTAAGGGTTTAGCGTGGGTATCTGCCATGATGGCTTAATCCCACGGTGACCCAAGGCACACAGGTTATTTAAGCGTATCCCACACCCTCCAGAGAGTTAGACTATCCCTATAAACTTAGGGTCTAAACAACACTGGCGTCCAGA
>NW_024004690.1:0-5209 GCF_014805625.2 Glossina fuscipes | reverse complement strand
TCCATTATTATAAAAATAACGAAAGTAGTGGCGCTAAAACCCCTGTGAAAAGTTATCGAAATGTCATGGAATTTTAGCAGGCGTTGCCTCAGCGTTGGCACTTTCTAAAAATATGAACTATATATATTGAGAACACATCCCTATGTCAATCCCAGGAATTATTAATTGTCATTTTACATGCGCAGAGTTATCGTTATCGATGCCTTTTAAGATATCCTTGTTTTAATCGAATTCTCTAATTAGTAAAAAGTCACTAAACATGTCAACATATTTTTATATGAATCAATCAGACAATTTTATTTTTTTAGGTGTCAAGAAAATTGTGTAGGAAATCACATTCTTTCGAAAATTCATTTCGTTCAATAGAAAACTGAATTATGACTTTTTGCGCACCTATAGCAATCCACTAAGCCATAATAGCGGCGATAAGAAAACGTCTCAAATGAATCGGGGGCTACGATCAACGTGAGGTTGCGAACAGTTATGAAATTTGATGCCAGCTCCTGCTCCACCACTATCTTTAGGTGCACCTGATTACGACCACAGTTCGTATGCATATTATGACGATAGCACCATGATTAACTATGTTGACCAATCGAATCATGCGGCTGAAGCGTCCACCACATTCCCAAATATCGTTAAGCACAGAATAAATTTTCCGAAACTGTTTTGTATTAAATTTCCACAAAAAATTTGCTTCAAAAAGAAACAAATGTGAAAAATGAATTAAATTTAAAATATGCTTTAAATATGAGGAATAAGTGACAGCAAAATATATTTTCAAACAAGAAAAAAAGCTATGTACGCGTTTGAATTAAGAAGTTTCGATCCCCTTCATGGGGTAAGAATAATAATTATCTTCGTCAATTATTTCGTATCAAACGATTTATTTCAAACCGTTAATGATTGGAAATGACTTAATATAACTGGTGATTTCTTTATTTAGACAAAATACTACTAAGAATTAGACTTCGTGGCTGTTGTTGCTTGCAGCTTGGTATTAATAGATAGAATATGAGAATTTTCATGTTATTAAATCTATGACCCAAAATTAGGAGAATGGTCCAAGCATAAGAAAAGATAAGAATGGCGACTACGAAATCGTTGTTCGCGGGTTCAAATCTTTATGAAGTAAATGCCGCATAACACTTACTGATCGTCCGTCCTTGGTGCACTGACGTATTTCGGCTCAGCGACTGTTTCGCCATTGAAAACCGTTCGAATCGAATCAGTTTGCCATACAAAGCTTCGCATTAAAAATAAATACCGGTAACACGATGTAGAGTATTTAATAGTGTGCCACGGCCCAGTATAGATTTTTTCCTTTTTGTACCTAACACTGAAGGACGAGCGGTATATTCATTTTATTTAAACGTTGACAATGCCTAGAAGGAAATTTCAGATACCTCACAATGTATGAAATTCTGAATCGATTTAAGTGTGTCTGTGTGACTGTCTGTTCGCCTCTGGAATGTCTGATGTAGACGTTCACCTGGCAGCAAAAATGGAACTATCGATTTTGAATTTGGTAGAAACATTGGAAATAGGTCAAATTGATTGAAAGCACGCCGACAGCACGACCCCAACTGGGAATATCTCTGTTTTGCAAAAGGAATAAAAAATTGCTGTTTTGCTCATTAGTAAGAAAATACGGAAGATAAATCCATAACAATTTGAACATATATGCTATGAGAGATGGAAGATGTTTCCCGCTCTTACCCAATGTTATACTGTAGAATAATTTCATATTTTGTTCAATGTCTTTAAAGCGCGCAGAAACAAGCTTCAAAAGCTGCATAAATTACATAAATTCTTCTCCAGTTTCAAATTTGAAATGCATCTAAACATATTCCTGTTTGTCGGTCCATTTGTCCGTACCATCTATGGTAAACATTCTCACTTTCGCAGAAATGAAGATATCGCCGACAATGCTCACGCACATATACCTCGGTTTGAAAATAACAAAAATCAGTCGCTCCTGCTCCATATTGTAGAGTATTAAAATTTAGTCCTTTTACTTTTTTTGTCTTTTTCACTATAAGGCTAATGGGGATTAAAGATCGGGTCACGGTCAAGTATAATTTTCTTACTTATCTTGAAAACAACTTATAATCAAAACAAAAAATAGATTCTTTAAGATTTGGAAAAAGGAAGCTTTGGTTGTGAACGGTATTTTCAATATATTTATTTCGAAAGCGGTGCAAGTCCATCTTATTCACTTAAAGATCACTTGATATACGTCAACCTGACTAAAAAATTTTTGCAAAAAGGCAGAAATTTGGCTGCAGATAATCCGGAAAAGTACTTTTCAATATCTTTTGATGTGTAAAAGGAGCAAACTGATTTTGGCATACTGAAGAAAAAATGAAATTGTTATAAACTATGACATTGGGTAGGCGTGGTCAATTTTTTCCATTTTTTTAAAGGTACTGGAGCATCACTCTTAGAAAATACGTTCAAATTTTTGTATAATTATTAGAGCACTTAATGGAAATGGAAAATTCTAATGTCATTATGAAAATCATATATTTATGTTATATTTTATCAAAGAAGCAATCTTGTAAATTTATTTCCACAGCTTCTTAATAGACATATTTTTTTCGGAATCCTTTTGCATCACCTTGGCTACAGCCATTTCAAAGTCTTCCTGAGTAACGTGAACACGCCGTTCACGTAACGCATACATACCGGCCTCTGTACAAACTCCTTTTACTTCAGCACCTGATGCTCCTGGCATTAATTCGGCAATTTTACGTAAATTAATACCACGTGTCAAATTCATTTTACGCGAATGAATTTTGAGAATGTCAAGACGAGCTTCTTCATTTGGCGGTGGAAATTCTATCTTCCGATCAATGCGTCCAGGGCGTAAGAGAGCAGGATCTAAGATGTCAATGCGATTTGTCGCCATGATAACTTTTATATTTTTAGTAGCCTCAAAACCGTCTAATTGATTCAGTAATTCTAACATCGTACGTTGAACTTCAGAATCGCCTCCTGAGCCAGACTCAATACGTGATGAACCAATAGAATCAATTTCATCCATAAATATTATGGAAGGTGCGTGCTCTCGAGCCATCACGAATAATTCGCGCACCATTCGGGAACCTTCGCCGATAAATTTCTGCACAAGTTCTGAGCCAGAAACGCGTATGAAAGTGCATTCAGTATGATGAGCAACAGCACGGGCTAATAAAGTCTTCCCAGTACCGGGCGGGCCATACAGCAGCACACCCTTGGGTTGAGCAATACCCAAAGCATCAAATAATTCTGGATGCTTAACCGGTAGCTCAATAACTTCTTTAATTTCCTTGATTTGCTTATCTAGACCACCCACCATTTCATAGGTGGAATCTGGCACCTTTTCGACCATCATGAGAGAAACCAAAGGATCAACTTTATTAGGAAGAATTTTATGCAAAGTATAACTCTCGTTGCGCAATGCCACACGACAATTTGGCGTGACATCGTTGATATCAATATTTTTATCAATGTCTACCACAAATTTGCCTTCAGGGTGAACTTTCACTAAAACCTTCTTCTTATCCATTGGCTTAACCACTTCGCCTACGTAGCTGCCTTGTTCCTGCAGTAGTTGTAGTTCTTCGCGCAGCATACGCACTGTAAAGGAAGCAAAATTGTTGTTGCAATATTATCTTATGCCATTTCCTTTTAAAAATTTCATTTACCTTTAGCATTCAATTCATTACGTTGAGCTTCGAGACGTCTTAAATTTTGGCTTTTTTCGGCTAAAATCAATTGGAGCTCTTCGATTTTCTGTATGTAGTATGAACGAAAGCCTTCACCCTTACAGGCACACTCAATATCCATCTAATGGAAAACGAAAAATACAAATTGTTTGGCGATTAAGAAATCCCTTAACAAATGCTATTTACTCGATTAGTGACCGTCATTATTTATAATACAATCAGCTTTCAAAACCCTTATATACTCCTTCGATTTTGTTGAAACTCTCTACGTAGAATAAATATTTCCGAAATTTATACTTTCTTCTTCGTTAAAAGTACTTGCAAAGTCAACACACAGTCGTAAATTTTAGTAGCTAAGTAACATAATGCAAACTATTAGTAAAACATTCAGTTTCTACGCATTTTTCAATCGATTAATCGACGCAAAAATAAAAAACTCTGTCCTACTACTTTTCAAACGTAAAATCTCAAAACAAAAATATTACATTTCTTCTTTGATTCAAATTTATCATTTTTAAAAGAATTTTAGTCTTACAACGTAAATAAAAATACAATATAGATAAAAGAAACAAAAACAAAAAAGAAGAAAACCAATCTATTCGGTAGAAATTATATTAACCAGTCCAACTGAGATTTGATTGTTCAAAAAAGTTTCTCGAACTTCGCAATTAGTGAGTCTACACAACAATAGCTTGTTGAAGAATCATTTCAGAAAGCTATTCCAAAAGGCTTGGGTAAAGAGTCTTGCAGAGACAACCGGAAATTTTTCATACTGACGGTATAGTGGCCTAAAAAATGCGAGTGAAATCTAAATTCGTGT
Source organism: Glossina fuscipes (assembly GCF_014805625.2). Taxonomy (NCBI): domain Eukaryota; kingdom Metazoa; phylum Arthropoda; class Insecta; order Diptera; family Glossinidae; genus Glossina; species Glossina fuscipes. The sequence continues at coordinate 679 of NW_024004690.1, read as the reverse complement.
TCGTAATTACCGGTAATATTTTTTTTTTTTTGAAAGTAAGGAATTCTCAAGACGAGAAAAAAATCCTGGTGGCTTGAGTTAGATAATTCATTGTGCTCTACTATTAGGAATTGAACAGAATTTGTTATTATTATTAACTTTTTTGCATAATTCGCGAAAATCTTACTTTTACAAGCAGTTTCTCCATATGTTGTTGTGTGTTATTTAAAGGAGCAATATTAACTAGTTTCATTCCAGGGTTTTTTATAAGGATTTCTCATTTTTATTTGTGCGTTATATTTTCAACTTCTTCTGTTATAATTTCGTACTCTTTTTCACTTGTCTTGATACATCGGTAAGTAATTCTCGAGCCTAAGTGAGAAAGTAAAAAATGTTTTTTGCAAAATTTAGGTATATTCGTCAACATAGTATGTTTCAGGAGCGATATAATCAGGCGAACGCTTGTCAAATCAAAACTTTCGTGTACATAATGAGGCGACTGGGGTAATAACTCGAGTCCCACTATGAGCGCTAATTTAGTAAGCAGTCGCAACTTCACTTTTCAACTATCAAGAGTGATCTTCAAGATATTCTATTGCGCTAAGCACAATTGCGGTCCATACCATCTTGTTTAAAATCAGCGAACAAACGACAAATTGCAGTGTTCAAAGGAGAAGAGTTGACTTACACTCCTTAAATC
>NW_024004689.1:0-2030 GCF_014805625.2 Glossina fuscipes | reverse complement strand
GAATGGTTCCGTTGCTTTTCTATGATAAGCGTACAGCGCACATGCATTTTTATACATTTATGAGTGTTAAATCTCAAACGTTTCTGTAAAATCATAGTGCAGATCAGGACAAGGCTGACAAATATGCACCAACTACTAGCTTCCCGGAAAATAATTAAAGGTTCACAGCGCGGAAAAAGCAGTTAGCCAATTTTCTTAAGTCACGTTTTTATAACTATCAATTCAACTAAAAATACGCTAACATCCATCGGTGAAGTTTTATTATATATTAGGTGAACGCAATTTCGTGCAAATCCGTTTGTTTCAAAAGAAATTGACTTGCACTTTCAAACTTTTAAAAGATCAGTCGTTTTTAAAAAAATTTATGTACCGAACCGGGGAACATTATAGTCTGCCAATGCCGACTATAAGTACCGTACATCACTTCTCCTAATACAGTTATTCACCTGTTTTGATACTAATACATCACAAGTTACACATTATATTCATGCAAGAGAATACTTTTTATGGCAGTCCACATATGAGAGGTTATAGGCAATGGTATCCAAAAAATAGACCTGCGTGGTCCAAATTCGGTAAGGTTGATTTCTATACCAATTTACTTTAAAAAAGATATTTTAGCCATGATATATAAACAATTACAACTTTTGCTATATAGAAATTAGTTTTCGTAGGAACGGTTATATGAGAGAGATTCTTCAAAAAATTGCTGCAACCGTACCCAATTTTTCATACGAATTTAGAATTTCCATAAAACTTTGGAAATAATTATTTTTATTATAACTAATTTACCCAGTGCAAAGACTAAAGTCTTAAAGCACCAGCCTCTGAGGCTACCAGCTGTACCTCACTTGAAATTTGAATCCACTACTATTGGATTCTTAGTCAAGATTATGAGCCTACCCGGCCACTCAAACGGATGGAAATATATAAAGCAGACCCCTAGGAACAAATAATAAGACTTATTTTCTGTTGGTAGCAAGTTGCAAGCGTACATTATGTTTGCATATACATTTGACATATACGACAAATTTACGAATGTTTTCCAATTAGCCTGATATTCAAAAATAGGCCGACACACATATGAATGAACTTGATTCCTTTATATTATCTGAAGCTAGTTGGTGTACAAGTTGAATGACGAATGGACGGACATTCGACTTTCCTGACGCGTCCCGAATTTATATAATACAAAAAAAAAAACCTCAAGATTAATGTACTTCGAAGGTTCGGTGATGGACTTAAAGCTACTCCATCAGGAGTACCCGCTTTGTTTGCAATTATTCCACTGCAAAAAAACTAGGTTTGCGCTTTTGATTTCTTTACTTATAAAAGAATGAGACTCGGAAGCGACTCTCCAAAGGATGATCAAATAAAAAAGCCTACACACCATAAATTTTTAGGTGAACACACTGAAGGCAAGATTCGCATGTATCGTAACACGTGCTCAAAATTTAAATCTTATCAGACACTCAGGTTTTGGATCGGATACCTACATCTAGGTTTAATTAGGTCTAATTAGTGAAATAATATAATTAATTTATTGTTGAAGGCGATGGATATAAGATGAATATTCTTTCTCTAAATATTCTCATATCACAGGTACAAAAAGGACTGAGTACAAAAAGGACTGAGTCAACTGTTTGATCATTTATCCTAAAAACATGTAATTACATATGTCAAAAAAGAAAGGTATTTCTGGCTAGGGCTGAATATCGCATACCCGCAACCATTAATATTTCCAGCACCCCGTTCCTTTATTTACTGCCATAAAAAAGTGAATCGTTTAGTATTCGCTGATATTGCCTGACATGTATAACTACACATGTTGCTTTGTTGCAAAAAAAATTCTTTTATTATTCCAAAAAACGCTGAAAGAAAAATGCAATAAATTATCACTTGATACATAACACCATACAAGCAGTCAATTACAAGTAACGTATAAAGAAGGTCCATACGAATTGTAAATTCTAGTCGTAATTCCCTCTCTTCAGAGTACGACTTGTTCATTTTCTCTTGCTCCCACCAGC
>NW_024004688.1:0-1203 GCF_014805625.2 Glossina fuscipes | reverse complement strand
TTTTTATAACTATCAATTCAACTAAAAATACGCTAACATTCCTCAGTGAAGTTTTGTTATATATTAGGTGAACGCAATTTCGTGCAAATCCGTTTGTTTCAAAAGAAATTGACTTGCACTTTCAAACTTTTAAAAGATTAGTCGTTTTTAAAAAAATTTATGTACCGAACCGGGGAACATTATCGTCTGCCAATGCCGACTATAAGTACCGTACATCACTTCTCCTAATACAGTTATTCACCTGTTTTGATACTAATACATCACAAGTTACACATTATATTCATGCAAGAGAATACTTTTTATGGCAGTCCACATATGAGAGGTTATATGCAATGGTATCCAAAAAATAGACCTGCGTGGTCCAAATTCGGTAAGGTTGATTTCTATACCAATTTACTTTAAAAAAAATATTTTAGCCATGATATATAAACAATTACAACTTTTGCTATATAGAAACTAGTTTTCGTAGGAACGGTTATATGAGAGAGATTCTTCAAAAAATTGCTGCAACCGTACCCAATTTTTCATACGAATTTAGAATTTCCATAAAACTTTGGAAATAATTATTTTTATTGTAACTAATTTACCCAGTGCAAAGACTAAAGTCTTAAAGCACCAGCCTCTGAGGCTACCAGCTGTACCGTACTTGAAATTTGAATCCACTACTATTGGATTCTTAGCCAAGATTATGAGCCTACCCGGCCACTCAAACGGATGGAAATATATAAAGCAGACCCCTAGGAACAGATAATAAGACTTATTTTCTGTTTGTAGCAAGTTGCAAGCGTACATTATGTTTGCATATACATTTGACATATACGATAAATTTACGAATGTTTTCCAATTAGCCTGATATTCAAAAATAGGCCGACACACAAATGAACGAACTAGAATCATTTATATTATCTTAAGTTGGTTGGTGAACAAGTTGAAGGACAAGTGCATATTCGACGCTGCTGATGCGTCCCGATTTTATATAATACAAAAAAAAAAAACCACAAGATTAATGTACTTCGAAGGTTCGGTGATGGGCTTAAAGCTATTCCATCAGGAGTACCCGCTTTGTTTGCAATTATTCTACTGCAAAAAAACTAGGCTTGCGCTTTTGATTTCTTTACTTATAAAAGAATGAGACTCGGAAGCGACTCTCCAAAGGATGATCAAATAAAAAAGCCTACACACCATAAATTTTTAGGTGAACAC
>NW_024004687.1:0-1269 GCF_014805625.2 Glossina fuscipes | reverse complement strand
ACTACTAGCTTCCCGAAAAATAATTAAAGGTTCACAGCGCGGAAAAGCCAGTTAGCCAATTTTCTTACGTCACGTTTTTATAACTATCAATTCAACTAAAAATACGCTAACATTCATCAGTGAAGTTTTATTATATATTAGGTGAACGCAAGTTCGTGCAAATCCGTTTGTTTCAAAAGAAATTGACTTGCACTTTCAAACTTTTAAAAAATCAGTCGTTTTTAAAAAAATTTATGTACCGAACCGGGGAACATTATAGTCTACCAATGCCGACTATATGTACCGTACATCACTTCGCCTAATACAGTTATTCACCTGTTTTGATACCAATACATCACAAGTTACACATTATATTCATGCAAGAGAATACTTTTTATGGCAGTCCACTAATGAGAGGTTATATGCAATGGTATCCAAAAAATAGACCTCCGTGGTCCAAATTCGGTAAGGTTGATTTCTATACCAATTTACTTTAAAAAAGATATTTTAGCCATGATATATAAACAATTACAACTTTTGCTATATAGAAACTAGTTTTCGTAGGAACGGTTATATGAGAGAGATTCTTCAAAAAATTGCTCCAACCGTACCCAATTTTTCATAAAAATTTAGAATTTCCATAAAACTTTGGAAATAATTATTTTTATTGTAACTAATTTACCCAGTGCAAAGACTAAAGTCTTAAAGCACCAGTCTCTGAGGCTACCAGCTGTACCGCACTTGAAATTTGAATCCCCTACTATTGGATTCTTAGCCAAGATTATGAGCCTACTCGGCCACTCAAACGGATGGAAATAAATAAAGCCGACCCCTATGAACAGATAGTAAGACTTATTTTCTGTTTGTAGTAAGTTGCAAGCGTACATATGACGTATACGACAAACTTACGAATGTTTTCCAATTAGCCTGATATTCAAAAATAGGCCGACACACAAATGAACGAGCTGGATTCATTTATATTATCTTAAGTTGGTTGGTGAACAAGTTGAAGGACAAGTGCACATTCGACGCTGCTGATGCGTCCCGATTTTATATAATACAGAAGAAAAACCACAAGATTAATGTACTTCGAAGGTTCGGTGATGGGCTTAAAGCTACTCCATCAGGAGTACCCGCTTTGTTTGCAATTATTCCACTGCAAGAAAACTAGGTTTGCGCTTTTGATTTCTTTACTTATAAAAGAATGAGACTCGGAAGCGACTCTCCAAAGGATGATCAAATAAAAAAGCCTGCACACCATAAATTTTTAGATGAACACAGTGACGGCAA
>NW_024004686.1:0-4775 GCF_014805625.2 Glossina fuscipes | reverse complement strand
TTGACGAATAAGCAAGGAAACTGGTAAAGTATAAAAACACCGTAAGCAAGTCTCTCTTTACTTCTCGCGACAAGCAAATCTAGTTATCTTCAATTCATTTTATAGATGGTGAAGAGTGTGCGAACTGTCCCGTTTTTATCGAAATTTCCTAAAAAATATTTTTTTTTTTTTTTTTTAAGGACGCTGGAGGTAAGGATGGAAAACTCAATACACTCGCACACAATCTAAGTGAATAACGCTTATGTTACAGATTTTCTTTAATAAAATCCAAAACAGAGCTTCTCAGCTTGCATTTTCCATCAGTTACTAGTTTCAAGTTTGTCTTTTCTATTGTTTTTTTTTGCTTTGCTAGTACCAGCAGAAGAGAAACTGAGGGACAAAAACCTATTGATCAACAGCATATGTATTATATAAAGGCCTCGGAGTGTCTTCCCGGCTGACGCAAGTTGAATAATGGATTAATTATAACCACTTCTCTAGATAGTGTGTAAAACATAAAGAATGTTAAGTTAATTCATAAAAATACTATAAACATTATTGAGAAGTAAAACTCTAAAATAAAAATGAATAAAATTGAATTTAATTTGAAAAAAGATCAAAATAAAAGCAAATAAATTTCACTGAATAAAAACTTAATTAGAATGAAAACAAAGTTTGAGTTTCTTTAGTCCATTAAGATATCTACTATTTTACACGTTGCGAAAGCTGTAAAGCGAAACAGTTTCCTTTTTCTTAAGTGGAACGTTGTTTACTTTTTACCACGATTTGTAGAAGAAAATTTTAAATTGAATAGGAATTTAAGAAAGGACTCTAGGGAAAATTGAAAAAATTCTCTGAAAAATAATAGATTTTGATTGGTAGGAATTGAAAGAGGTATAGGGTGAAGGGCGTGATTTAAAAGAGTGCGAGTGATCAGAAATCTTTAGTTTCAAAGGGACTGACTATTGACTTCAAAGGCCTTTCGATCATCCCCGTCAAGCGGAGTCTAATTAAATTCCATAACATTTCTTGTGCGTATAAGCTCTGCCACAGAGCCAATTCGAAGAACGTCTGAGACGAACGTTTATGTCAGGATTTAGAGTTGTCTGAGCTCACAATCATACACACAAATTAGTCAAGAAATATTCAAAAAAAAAATCTCGGTTTGAGGTGTTATAATAGTGCTGGTGGTTCGGCCGGGCAGAAGAATAACTGACTGATAAACAAATGAATAGAAGAATTAATAGATAAACAAATATAGACAGAGCGGCACGCGCATAAGCAAATGAACAGGCGGTCCGACGAAAGAATGGATAAATGCACCGAAAGAACGGCAGACAAATAATGAGGGACGAACAAATGGACCAATGCGGAAGCTGTTGAAAAGGCAAAGAGATAAAATGAATCCGATGCTTGACTGGGAATCGGCGGACGGATAGACAGACTAATAAACGCCAAGGTAGATAATTAAGTACACCAATAATCAGGCGGACGGGGACGGTTACTAAGTAGCGGTAGAAGTGAGCGGACTTTATCCAAGGGTAAATTCAAGAGAGAAAGTATTTAGACCAATACAAAAACGATACATAAGAGAGCAGCCATAAAAAACGGAGAGCGGACACGAGCACAGAGATACTGACAAACGCAAAAAATGACAAGAAAAATGGACAGTACAACGGACGTAAGTATAGAAGCGGAGGCAGGCGACCCGATAGTTAATACTATTATATAATATATATTGGGAACTTCATGCTGCTGTACAATAATAAGAATATGAATTATTTTTTGGCTTTGTGATGCATTCTTTTGGATGATGCCATACATAATAACAAATTCAGTACACCATCGCGTTGAGTACAGAAGAAGAAAAAGACGAAATAAGAAAAGAAATCACCACATAAAAGTAATTCACTACAAGAGCCTTTAATAGTCGAACATAAAATTCGAAAACATATCGATAAGAAATCATTTTTATAGGCTTTGATTTTCTGTATTTAATAAATTCGATTAAATGTTAAATAATTTGTTTTGTTTTTTTTTTTCTTTTCTGTTTTCTGTTTTATTACAAAGTTAAGTTAGGTGTGGCTAAAGCACAGATCGACACATAAACGTGGCGATCTCAAACACATTTTTAGTGAAAAATAACGGATCAAATGGCGGTAAAAAAAAATAAGTAGTGACTTATTTATGGTGTTACACTTTCTAAAAGAAAAATCAAAAAAAAAAAAAAAAAAAAACAACAACAAATAAATGAGAAAAAAACCAACGAAATAATAATAATAACGAACCGAAAAATTGTAGGCAACTTAACCATATATTATACATAAATGCTCAACAGCAAAAACAACAACAAAATCAACAACGGCAACAACATATAAAAGTATGTCGGCTTATTGCCTTTTTTCAGTTTTCTTTATTTATAATTGTATAATTTAAACTTTGTTGCTGTCGTTGTTGTTATTTTTTGTTGTTGTTTTTGCTGTTGAGCATTTATGTATAATATATGGTTAAGTTGCCTACAATTTTTCGGTTCGTTATTATTATTATTTCGTTGGTTTTTTTCTCATTTATTTGTTGTTGTTTTTTTTTTTTTTTTTTTTTGATTTTTCTTTTAGAAAGTGTAACACCATAAATAAGTCACTACTTATTTTTTTTTACCGCCATTTGATCCGTTATTTTTCACTAAAAATGTGTTTGAGATCGCCACGTTTATGTGTCGATCTGTGCTTTAGCCACACCTAACTTAACTTTGTAATAAAACAGAAAACAGAAAAGAAAAAAAAAAACAAAACAAATTATTTAACATTTAATCGAATTTATTAAATACAGAAAATCAAAGCCTATAAAAATGATTTCTTATCGATATGTTTTCGAATTTTATGTTCGACTATTAAAGGCTCTTGTAGTGAATTACTTTTATGTGGTGATTTCTTTTCTTATTTCGTCTTTTTCTTCTTCTGTACTCAACGCGATGGTGTACTGAATTTGTTATTATGTATGGCATCATCCAAAAGAATGCATCACAAAGCCAAAAAATAATTCATATTCTTATTATTGTACAGCAGCATGAAGTTCCCAATATATATTATATAATAGTATTAACTATCGGGTCGCCTGCCTCCGCTTCTATACTTACGTCCGTTGTACTGTCCATTTTTCTTGTCATTTTTTGCGTTTGTCAGTATCTCTGTGCTCGTGTCCGCTCTCCGTTTTTTATGGCTGCTCTCTTATGTATCGTTTTTGTATTGGTCTAAATACTTTCTCTCTTGAATTTACCCTTGGATAAAGTCCGCTCACTTCTACCGCTACTTAGTAACCGTCCCCGTCCGCCTGATTATTGGTGTACTTAATTATCTACCTTGGCGTTTATTAGTCTGTCTATCCGTCCGCCGATTCCCAGTCAAGCATCGGATTCATTTTATCTCTTTGCCTTTTCAACAGCTTCCGCATTGGTCCATTTGTTCGTCCCTCATTATTTGTCTGCCGTTCTTTCGGTGCATTTATCCATTCTTTCGTCGGACCGCCTGTTCATTTGCTTATGCGCGTGCCGCTCTGTCTATATTTGTTTATCTATTAATTCTTCTATTCATTTGTTTATCAGTCAGTTATTCTTCTGCCCGGCCGAACCACCAGCACTATTATAACACCTCAAACCGAGATTTTTTTTTTGAATATTTCTTGACTAATTTGTGTGTATGATTGTGAGCTCAGACAACTCTAAATCCTGACATAAACGTTCGTCTCAGACGTTCTTCGAATTGGCTCTGTGGCAGAGCTTATACGCACAAGAAATGTTATGGAATTTAATTAGACTCCGCTTGACGGGGATGATCGAAAGGCCTTTGAAGTCAATAGTCAGTCCCTTTGAAACTAAAGATTTCTGATCACTCGCACTCTTTTAAATCACGCCCTTCACCCTATACCTCTTTCAATTCCTACCAATCAAAATCTATTATTTTTCAGAGAATTTTTTCAATTTTCCCTAGAGTCCTTTCTTAAATTCCTATTCAATTTAAAATTTTCTTCTACAAATCGTGGTAAAAAGTAAACAACGTTCCACTTAAGAAAAAGGAAACTGTTTCGCTTTACAGCTTTCGCAACGTGTAAAATAGTAGATATCTTAATGGACTAAAGAAACTCAAACTTTGTTTTCATTCTAATTAAGTTTTTATTCAGTGAAATTTATTTGCTTTTATTTTGATCTTTTTTCAAATTAAATTCAATTTTATTCATTTTTATTTTAGAGTTTTACTTCTCAATAATGTTTATAGTATTTTTATGAATTAACTTAACATTCTTTATGTTTTACACACTATCTAGAGAAGTGGTTATAATTAATCCATTATTCAACTTGCGTCAGCCGGGAAGACACTCCGAGGCCTTTATATAATACATATGCTGTTGATCAATAGGTTTTTGTCCCTCAGTTTCTCTTCTGCTGGTACTAGCAAAGCAAAAAAAAACAATAGAAAAGACAAACTTGAAACTAGTAACTGATGGAAAATGCAAGCTGAGAAGCTCTGTTTTGGATTTTATTAAAGAAAATCTGTAACATAAGCGTTATTCACTTAGATTGTGTGCGAGTGTATTGAGTTTTCCATCCTTACCTCCAGCGTCCTTAAAAAAAAAAAAAAAAAATATTTTTTAGGAAATTTCGATAAAAACGGGACAGTTCGCACACTCTTCACCATCTATAAAATGAATTGAAGATAACTAGATTTGCTTGTCGCGAGAAGTAAAGAGAGACTTGCTTACGGTGTTTTTATACTTTACCAGTTTCCTTGCTTATTCGTCAA
>NW_024004685.1:0-2575 GCF_014805625.2 Glossina fuscipes | reverse complement strand
ACGCGTGTATGCGACAAAAACTTTTATCTTCAAAATAGAAAAACTCAACCTCGCCCCATCTATTTTATAGAGTATGAAAATTTAGTTTTTCTATTTTTTTTTTATATTTTTGCGGACAGCAGTGATCGGTATAAAAGATTCGATCGAGGCGCAATATAATTTTTGCACTTTTTTTCATATATAATTATTTCTGGAACAATTCGATTGAATCCCACTTGGTCGCTTTTATTTAATTTTTAGAAAATATATTATACAGTTAGTAATCGAAAGAATAGTCTTTCGAACGCGTTTATCATTATTGGCATATATTTTTCTATACCTGCTGGTAGCACAATTACATGCGATTCATACCCGAAGACACGGGCTTTTCTAAGACCTGTCTAGATGAGTCGGCAGGTAGTGTATTTCAATGTCCCACACTTTGATTTTGCTCACGACAATAATGCCCATTAGAAACACAGTAATGTATCACACACAGTCACAGCCAGTGCATAATTCTGAGTGGATTTAAAAATCCAAAATGGGTGTTAGTCCGCGTACGTCTACGCGTTTTAAGAAAGCAAACTAAGATTTGATGTAAAGGGTACTAATTCACGTTGAAGGTTAGATCAAGTTTGAAAATAGTTGCAATGAAACCGGAAATGCAGTATATGGCTATCGTCTACCTATAATTGGGTGTAAAGATTCGAGCCATCTACAAATTTACTGTGGAGATGCTTTTGTGTTGTCAACAATGAATAAAAATTTTTCAAATTTATATTTTTTGCAAACAGTGGGCGTCACTTAATGGCCACAATACGATTATAGCTTACTCTTACTTACTTTTGCTTACTCTATTATTAATATTTTATGATATATATGCGGCTATAAGATAAGTTTAAGTGAAATAAATGTGCAGCCGTTTTATCTTAAGGTCACCGCAGCTAGAAAATAAGACGACCAATTAAATTTTTGTGAATTTGTGATCAAAATTAATTTCCGTATCATTAAGATTTTTTTTAAATAAATAAAATGGCATTTTATTTTAACCGGCGGTTTTTATTTGTAGACTTGCCTTCGCAACGAGTGTCGTATATTGTATGGTATTGTATGGATTCTAATGTTTACACTTTTTCCAAGCAAACATGCAGTGTTCCTGAATCTATAAAAATATTTGAAGTGTAACTTTTTTGCTTTGACAGAATGGAGTACACGTGAATGAAGGCGCTATGGTTATGTGGAATCAAAAGGCTAAACGTGATTAACAAAAAATTATTTTAAGGACAAAAATTAGAAAACTTGGAGAAAATGAAATTTAATTGATATGTCTTTCGGGCTCTTATTACGTAGAGCTATAAGAATAACCGATAGATGATAGCAATCTTATGCATATCGACACATCCTAAAAATAATTGAGAAACTTTTCTAAAAAGTTAAGATGAATTTTGTTGCTAAGTTCCGATATTAAATATAAGCGATCCGCCTGAGTGGCCGAGTAGGCAAGAGTCTCGACTAGCAACTCAATAGTCGTGGGTTCAAACCTCAAGTGCGGTAGAGTTTTTTAATAAAAGCCGATAGCCCTAGATGCTAGTGCTTTAAAACTTTAGTCTTAGAATTTATTCTCTGGCTAAATTTATAATAATAATGATAATAATAAATATAAGCGACAGTTATTGCATATATTCTGATCTGATCTTTTATTCGTATAGGTCTAATTAGACCACCTTTCGTACTATTCAGGCTTTAGTTGGCATGAGGCCTCTCTGATGCTTTCGCTAACCGTTTTAGCGCCTCCCAAACCATCAGCGGCTCGAATCTCTTCCTCCGAACGACGTCTTTCGGAGCAACGCATCCTGAGGGGTTTGGAACGAAAACTAGAGCCATATTAATTCGATTTCCAAATTTTTATTAATTTAAACACGACAGACTCGGTCCTGACAATTTTCAATATGAGTATATGAAAACATGCGATAATTGCGGAAATTCCAAACACAATACAATGCTCCCCCACGGGTTACAATTCAAAAAAGTAACAAACTCATACCGTTAGGTTCCTCTAATTACATCGGCTGGTGCGGTAATCAGCAGGCAATTGTAGTGCAAAACCTGGAAAGCTTTTCATTTATCTTTGTCACTTTTCTAAAACACCATAAGTTAATGCCAGTACTGTCTCGTATCGTGAACGTTTCTTTATAAGACATAGTAAAAACTTGCTACGATTGCGTTTGTTGGGACGCCCGACCATACTGCAAAGTAAGAAGTACGTTCAGTCAAGAACTTTTTCGGCTTCAGAGACTTATGTAAGGTGTTTTTCATTTGACTAATGCTCAACAATATGAACGAAACTAAATGGTTCACCTGATCTTTGTTAAACCGTGTCCCTTGCATGCAACTAGCATCCATTCACTAGGTTTTCACAATGGCAGGATATTACATTTGTAATTCTATATTAACGCGATTACATCACATTAGCTGGTTTTTGTTATTGTTTTAACGCCCACATAGCTTCGCCGAACGTTGGTACCAATAAATAGAATGACGCTGCAGTAGCATGTATTAGTCAATTTTTTCACGTCACATGGAATACAATGAGCTC
>NW_024004684.1:0-6919 GCF_014805625.2 Glossina fuscipes | reverse complement strand
TTGTAGTAGGTTCTCCGTGCTAAGGGCGGCTTTCTTTTAAAAAACTCGTGCAAGATATTTCTTGTTTAACTATCGCTCTATAAGGTAAGCAAAACTGTTTGGCACATATGTCCTCTGCTCAAACGTGATCGCTGTGCGACATCGCGACAGGCAAGTAGCGTCCATTCGTTACAGTCTCACACAATTTTCTATCTCACGTCCAATTCCTGTATGATAAGATATTCCACTTGTAATTATACAATCACGCGATTATATAGCATTTACTAATGTTTATATAGCATTTAGTAACATTAGCCTATAATTATAACAGAGTTTTGGTGAGATATATCGTTTGAATTTCCTCACAATTTCACCGCCAGTTATAACCAATAAATAGAATGACGCTGCAGTAGCATGTATTAGTCAATTTTTTCACGTTACATGGAATACAATGAGCTCTTTAAACGTCTTGTTGGTTACCTTGGTATCAGTATTGACGACGGTGCAACCCGCGCTTTATAGTTTCCGATTGACAAGGATGGGGTGGAGTAAAGGACTTTGTAGATCTGAGAGCTGCGGATATTTTCCTTGGCAATGAATTACATATTAGTCGGAGCGCCCTGACAGTGTGGGATATCGATCGAAGCGTTCGCGTAACGGTAAAAACTAAACGATATTCCGTAAACTTTTTTCCGCTTGGGTTTTAGACCCACTTCTGCACTTCTGGAGACTTACGTTCATTTCTCAAGTTCAAAAGTGTATTAACCTTGTATGGCATTTTATATATATGAAATATCCTCAAGACGTTTTCAAAAATGTTATGCTTTACACACACTTTTAACGAATTTTAAATCGTGATTAATGTCCTTTAAGTGCGAGGTTAGAGGTTTTTCCTTTCATGTCTTCACAAAGCGAAGACATTGCTAAAGTTACTTAACAGTTTCTTTCTAAGTTCTAAGCGAATAAAAAAACAAGTACGAAAATTATATTCTCACGAATTTATTTTGAGCTTAAGCTAATTGCCAGTGAAACAAATATAGTCGCTCTCGCATTTAACATGCGTCTCTGTGTTAATATAATAAACAAATAAGATTTTGCACGACATTAAATGCCATACAGCCAATGTCGCATCGAACAAATACGTGTCAATATATCAATACCTGCGTGATCTTAAGCAAATACTTTGTACACATCTGACAGCTTGCTTTCTCTCCTTTTATTTTCTTTTTTTTTTCTTCTTTTCATTCCGTTTTTTTTTTTGTTAAGGATAATAAATGTTATTATTCATAACACATACACATATAAATACAAATAAAAGTTTTTTTTTTTTTTTTTTTCAAAATGTTATCTCAAGACAAAAATGCTGTATGTTTATTTAACACATTACGTGTCGCTCCCTTCGGAAGGAAGGCAAAAAACCCTGTATATCACGTCTGCATTAAACTTTTCTTTCAAACGAATTATTCAAGTAATTTCAAAAGCAGAATACAACACGTATTTTAGATAAGATGCGCGTCATTGTCTTATTGCCTTAAGATATTTCATTATCGCTCATTTATAATAATGTGAAGAGTTTAGCTGACGCTTACCACATTTAGAAAATATATGTGTGTATATGCTTGACAATCAATCTCAGGCAAATTTAATTTAAACAAATTGAATAACTGCAATAGCTATAAACGATTTGTTTGTCAGTTGGTTTTACCTATGAAATCCAGTTTAATTCCTAAAAACATTTTCTTCCAAAAATATCGGATTAGTTTCGATCCTTCCTTTTATCGTCGTATTCATCTCCGGGTCAATGCAAAATGTTACCGTAAATATGTATCGTCTTCGTCTAAAGTCTTCCTATTATTTTTTCTATTTGCCGAAGTGTTCTCTTTTTAAGACAAGACCTTATCATGCTCACAAATCACAGTGGTAATGGTTTCCATTGGCTGCAGTAAATAGGAGCATACCATACCTACCTTATGCCGCACAAAAGCAATTGATTTTTGACTTTCATTTCTGTTCGTGTGCACGCAACAAAATATTAGTTAGGCGTTAGTGTATTGACTGTTTGGAAAAATTTTGTATGCTCTTAAAGTCAACCAGCCATTGTAAACCTAGATGACTCATTAATTGATGGTCAGGAGAACGCTATGCACTTTTTATGCAAAATAATCTTCACAGATGATGCTTAATTTCTCTTGGGATAGATTTGTTAATAAATAATAAAGAAATCTAGCGGATCTAGCTCAAAAGAAAACGTTACATCGAAAAAAAATGTAACGATTGGTGCAGTTTTGAAGTGATGGAATCATTGGTCATTCGACGGGACGGGACTGTTATTGTTAATGACGTGAGTTATGGCTTATGGCCTCAATATTAATAATGTGTGCGTTACTTTAAACATTGACTTAAGCTACAGCTCGTGTAACAAATGCAAGCATTGAATTATTAAAGTCAAAGCTTTCAAGCAGTTTGCGATTAACTAGATCTTGCGGCTTAACTACAGTAGATTATATTAGGATCGCCCACTAAAAAATACTACTTTTGAAAAACGGTGTACGGAATGAATGCCTTAACGGATTTCGTTGCTCGTACGAAGCGACCTGTAAGCGAAGTTTTGCGACATCGTTTCTTTTTCGTATATCATTGTTTTCTGTTTAAGAGAAGAGATTTAATGTTCATAGTCTTTTAGGAGCTGGGAGTCGTAACCTAACTCAAAGTTATTTTACTTAGCAATTCTTTTAGTAATGTTTCGTTCAGATTATTTAACAGATTTGTTCATTATCCTATTAGAAAACTGCAAATTAAACTCGACAGAAAGAGTAATAAAAAAAAAAAAAAAACAATTTCAAGGCAATCAATATTTAAAAATTATTAAAGTTTTTTTTTTTGTAGCTACCACATTTAGGCCACTTGCTAGCCCTTTTTCAGCTAAAAATAAAAAGCTTATAGAATCGTTCTAATTACAAAACATACAAAACATTTGACACATAAATATATATACATATGCGTGGTAAGT
Organism: Glossina fuscipes; assembly: GCF_014805625.2. Taxonomy (NCBI): domain Eukaryota; kingdom Metazoa; phylum Arthropoda; class Insecta; order Diptera; family Glossinidae; genus Glossina; species Glossina fuscipes. The sequence continues at coordinate 3,930 of NW_024004684.1, read as the reverse complement.
ATTTATTGTTAAACGCTATATTTAAAATGGCATTTTTTTATGCATTTGCCTGTTGGCACGTTAGTCAAGTGTTAGAATTTACGGTCAACTGTTTTATTGTATGCATGAATTACTGGCGACGTTCATGGTCATCTGTTGTAAAAACATTCTTTTTTTTTTGGATTTAAAAAAATTTTTCTATGCTAAAATTGAAATAAAGCAAAGCAGTAAAGAAAAAGTATCAGGAATTAATGAAACAAAGTATCGGCACTGAAGTAAAAGTTATGCGAAAGTTATTGAAAAATTAACTGAAGTTTTTGACAAATATCTGACGTTATACGATAACTTAAATCTCGTTTCATTTGTCGAGCAATTTCAAATTGCTTCTACTCCTTGCTCATGGGATTTCGTATTAGTGATTAGCAGTAATTATTGTTTCTTTGGATTTGTGAAAAAATCTTTTCATTCATTAGTCATGCTTACGTCAAACACACAATACGTTGTAACGTTTCGCAAACTCTACCTATACACGGATGTTGTCGTCTAATTCTTATCATTCTTCGCATGTTTTCCGGCCTGGCTCGTCGGATGGTGGGTGTCCAAGTATAGGAAACTCTACGATATTCCATTATTTTAGAATAAAAACATGCTTACTGTGAAATCTGGAAAAAAAAGCTTTTGTCTAATCTAACCCATGCCCTGACCATATAGCTTCTACCTCGCCTCTCCGCCTCCCACCGGAAGTCTTACCAGTAATGTTACCTTTAATAACAACGCATTTCTTTACTCTCCCGTTCAATGAATGTATTCCACAGTTTTAATTCCATATGTACAATTCACAAATTTCAAAAAAAAAGGAAGAATAGTTAGTATCCAATCTTATCACTATCTTAATACGAATTAGTATAATATTACCGATACAAAATTTACGCTCTGGGTTAATAATTAATTTCATAAAACGACTTATTGAAACCGCCAACCACGCCGATGCGCATCGCCATAGCTGAAAGGTGCTTTAAATAATTATAAGTGCTGGAATTGTCGTAAAAAAAGAGTAGAATTAATAATAAGGTACTAATACAAGTAAGATAAGCCAAGGATTGCTTCCCTCATAGAGACGGTGTGCTCCGGGCGTTACGCCGGACGATTTAACTTCCTTCCTTCTTATATTTTTTTTCCCCCATTTTGCTTCGGGCCCTTTTTCGTTATCAAAAGATTTGGAAAATCCGGTTATCGTTTCCTTGAATGACACAACACACTAGCTATCCTTTCGTTAAGTCGCGATGGCACCACCAAACTAGGATTATTTTATATTCTCCCAACGAAAAAGAATTGGCACGCTAGAAGAATCCGCGGAGCGCCATCTTTTTTTCTTCTTCTCAAAAAAAAACGTGTCAATGTAGAGCCAAACCGATAATATCGCAACCACAAATGATTTGTAGATTTTGTTGTTGTTTTACAACAGAGTCACAAGTTTTTATGCACGTGCCACTTTCGGCAAGAATTCATTAAATTAATTGGAGTAATTCCATCGATATATGGATTGCATGGAAGTGAAATTTGTTCCTTTAAATTTCATTATAATTTCTTAATAACACGGTTAAAGATGGCTTTTAAAAATTTTGTTCAAAGTCACAAGTTTTTATACACATGCCACTTTCGGCAAGAATTCATCAAATTAATTGGAATAATTCCATCAATATATGGATTGCACGAAAGTGAAATTTCTCCCTTTAAATATTTTTTTTTTAATATCTTAAGAACACTGTCAGAGATTTCCTTTAAAAATTATGCTAAAAATCCACAGAAAGTAAAATAAAGCAAAACCGCTCTATGCCATTATCCAGAACCTCTTTTTTTCCCAGGGTCCCCCAAGTTTTTTTCTTTCCTTTATTCCTACGCGCCGCTTGTCGCTTTTTCGAGGTTGCCAAACTTTTCCTTTTTCTTTCCTTTTTTTTTTCTCTCCCCACTACAGTGCCTGTTACAACGTCTTTTGTTTTGTAGCTCAAAAGCTCCGACAGATTATCTTAAATGGATTCACTGACGAAATAACAAGGAGGGGTCACTTCTTAGTCGAAGTTCAGTTTACTTGACCGAAAAGGGAGATTTTTTGGGGAATTTCTTTTTTTTCTGAACAATGAGATTTGCTTCGACATGCTTTCGCCATAAGTCGCACAATTTTTCATTAAAAAAATTCGGTATTTTTTTGAAAAATTAAATAAAAATGAAGCCAAAGTTAATATTATTGGAAAGTCGGCCATCAAAGTTTGTATCAAGCAAAGAGTTCGACCTCCCCTAAAATAGGATAATAAATACTTTGCGTTTTATTCAAGACCATAGAAAGAAATGGTCAAAATATTCACAAGAAGGAATCGTAGCCCCTTACAAGCACAGGCCTGGCATTATTAGCTTAGCTGAAAAAGTGAATATGTATTCCGTGAGGGTAATGTGTTTACTGTCACGGTACATTCAATTGTACATTCAATTGCAGAACTCATTACTAAGAATCGAAGAAAAAAAAATTATAACAGAGTGCAAACATGGTAAAAAATATAATAAATAAATAAAAATTGCAATATGTTAACAATATAAAATTTAATTAGCTGGTGAGACAAAACAAAATTTTATTAAAATTGCACTTTTTATTATCAATTAACTCATAATACAAGCAATTTTTTCATTAAACTATTGAATGCTTCTGCATTTGCATGTGCAGGCTCGTGCATGCATACTACGATTATCACGAAAAATGATAATAAAATTTTTGTTTTGTTTCGCTCTAACACTTGAAATTAAAAGCTGATGATTCAATGCGATAAGCATTGTCAACCATTTATTTCCCGGCGCGAGGCAAATTATGTTAATTATTCTGCTTTTTCAAAAACCTCTTATTAGGACTTGTATAATCCTCTATGAGAGGACGGAAAGGGTCTTTTTTCAAGTTTTCTACAGCTTATCCGCATCGAGCAAAAAAAAAAAAAATATAAATATTTCCGCTTGGCTCCACATAGCTTTACGAGTCGCATTTAAGCTATTAAAGAATCCCGGCATAGACAGGGAAAATTTTGATCAATAATGCAAAGCTTAGACATTTGTTATGGTCATAAAGTTTAAGAATGATGTCGGACTAGGATTAATAATTTAATATCCTGTAGGAGTCAAAACTGTTTTTTGGTACTTCGTAAAAGCCTTTATATGGGGAGGACAGCGGATCATAGGTCCACGTAATACACGCTTTCTATAATGAATTTGTTTGTCAAGTCATAAGTTTGTGCCAATTTTGCTTACTATTTATATGGAAAGGGTTTAAGAGAAGAAGAGGAGATGCTTCCACTTCATGCGATTACATGCCGCTTGCTAATTTTAATTATCATTTTAATGTCCACACAAGTTCGCCGTAAATTGTAGCCAATAAATAGAACAACGTTCGAATCGCATCTATTAGTACATTTTCTCAGTTCAGACGGAATACAATGAGCTCTTTAGACGTCTTGCTGGTCATATTTTTATCAATATTGACGACAGTGCAGCCCGCGCTATATCGGTTCATACCCGAAGTTTCTGATGTATTTATGGATTGTGCGGATCAACCAGAAATGAATGGAGTTACCGATTGGGCAAATCTCTTAGATTATTCCTGTGACAATGAAGAAATAATACATGCAAAGGGAACTCTAGCAATCGTTTGGAATATTTAGCAAACTGATCGCGTATTGGTAAATACCAATCCTAACAATTAAAAAAATATAATTCAGTTTTTTCGTAAATGGTTTCCGTCGTTTGTCTATGTGGTATCTACGAAGCCTTTTTAAAAAAAAGGCTTTATTTCATTTCGTGTACAATTTTCTTTAATTGCGAGGAAAGTGATTAAAAAGTTTTTCCTTTCATGACTTTCCGAACAAAAGAAAGAAGAAATGATTATTTTATTGAAAATCTCCTCCAGCCTTACGA
>NW_024004683.1:0-1037 GCF_014805625.2 Glossina fuscipes | reverse complement strand
GCACTCGAAACCCCATTCCAATCTTTTTGCTGAATTTATAAATTAGAGTATGCTCACTGTAATTGTCGAGCAAACAAATTTATACATCACGCAAAAAAATGTCTCCCACTGTCCTCCTGTAAATTCTACTAGAATCCCTCAATTTCTACGTATCATCACACTTATATATGTTCGTGTACCACCAATCGAATGTTAGAAGCCATTGCGATAAATATGACTTCGATCATATACAACAGACGATGACGATAAATGGATTTGCGAAAACAAGATTCGTGATTAATTTCAATGATAATGCGCAGCCCAACCCTATTGAGCACCCAAACCGTGACTGTCTTCATGAACTACGACCTATTGTGGAACACTTGAATAAATTGTTTTTGAATGTGTTATAATGTGAAATATGTTCCTATGTAAATAGGGTTTCAAATTATTTGCTTTGTCTTCACTAACTGGGTGCGCTTATAACAGCTTTTTGGGTAGGTATTGGATCAGAATCAAAAATCGCAAGCGGCATATTAGATTTTTCTTATCACATGATTGATATGGCAGTGATCAATTCATGGGTATTGTATAAAAAAAAAAACATTCGGTTCAGACACCATTCAAGACTTCTTTTGACGATGACAACCAGCAATTTATTCTCGACGGAAGATTACAAGAGAAAACTCATTAGGCGCCATGTAAGGACTACATGACGGATAATAAACTAATTCGATATTTTGAATGTTTAAATAGTCAGTTATTATAAAGAAAGCTCGCATTGCTTAGCTATTGAATGACCAGTTGGCATTCGTTTCATTCATTTTCTCTTATTACACCAAAAACTTCGGGGAAATGAATGGTTGTGCAAGATTCAAAATTGTTCGTTTCACGTTCTCTTAAATGCACTGTTACTAGATAACCAGTTTCTCCGGAGAGAAGACATTGCTTCGACAAACGCGAAAAACCTTGGATCGAATGGGTTCATCTCAAAATATTCGTAGAGTGGACTCAGCTTGCAGCTTAGTCCCCGATTCCTACACGTAGGTCGTCATCTG
>NW_024004682.1:0-1054 GCF_014805625.2 Glossina fuscipes | reverse complement strand
GCACTCGAAACCCCATTCCAATCTTTTTGCTGAATTTATAAATTAGAATATGCTCACTGTAATTGTCGAGCAAACAAATTTATACATCACGCAAAAAAATGTCTCCCACTGTCCTCCTGTAAATTCTACTAGAATCCCTCAATTTCTACGTATCATCACACTTATATATGTTCGTGTACCACCAATCGAATGTTAGAAGCCATTGCGATAAATATGACTTCGATCATATACAACAGACGATGACGACAAATGGATTTGCGAAAATAAGATTCGTGATTAATTTCAATGATAATGCGCAGCCCAACCCTATTGAGCACCCAAACCGTGACTGTCTTCATGAACTACGACCTATTGTGGAACACTTGAATAAATTGTTTTTGAATGTGACACCTTTTGATCATAGGCTCTTTCTCTCTCTCTAGATGAACAAATATGTTCCTATGTAAATAGGGTTTCAAATTATTTGCTTTGTCTTCACTAACTGGGTGCGCTTATAACAGCTTTTTGGGTAGGTTTTGGATCAGAATCAAAAATCGCAAGCGGCATATTAGATTTTTCTTATCACATGATTGATATGGCAGTGATCAATTCATGGGTATTGTATAAAAAAAAAAACATTCGGTTCAGACACCATTCAAGACTTCTTTTGACGATGACAACCAGCAATTTATTCTCGACGGAAGATTACAAGAGAAAACTCATTAGGCACCATGTTAGGACTACATGACGGATAATAAACTAATTCGATATTTTGAATGTTTAAATAGTCAGTTATTATAAAGAAAGCTCGCATTGCTTAGCTATTGAATGACCAGTTGGCATTCATTTCATTCATTTTCTCTTATTACACCAAAAACTTCGGGGAAATGAATGGTTGTGCAAGATTCAAAATTGTTCGTTTCACGTTCTCTTAAATGCACTGTTACTAGATAACCAGTTTCTCCGGAGAGAAGACATTGGTTCGACAAACGCGAAAAACCTTGGATCGAATGGGTTCATCTCAAAATATTCGTAGAGTGGAGTCAGCTTGCAGCTTAGTCCCCGATTCCTACAC
>NW_024004681.1:0-1077 GCF_014805625.2 Glossina fuscipes | reverse complement strand
TATAATTGATACTCTCACATAATTCCAATTTCAATAACATAATTCAACATTCATACTCTCACATAATTCAAAATTCAATAACACAATTCAAAATTCCTACTCTCACATAATTCAAAATTCAATAACATAATTCAATATTCATACTCTCACATAAATCCAATTTCAATAACATATTCAAAAAATATCTTTAAAAAAATTGAAAAAAGAGACGAAAATAAATATTACCAAAATTTTTCCTTCGTTGGAAGAACTTTTATTAAAATCATCAGCAGCCGTTCGCTGCTTGCAGTAAACGAAGAAAATACTCTATCTCTGTATACTCTTAGTTCGTTGTTTTACTTTGGAAAATCATATGGCTAGTTTTTATTTTTTGTTAATTATAATGTGACACTTCTAACAAAATTTAAATTCATATTATTCTCAATTTTGTTATTTATTCTACGATTCCAAAGACTCTATCGTTACTCCACTTCTTATATATGGTTCCAATATACCATTTGTCAAAACGCTTAACTTTTTAGGCTTTCTCCATCCGAAACTCTCTCTCTATTTCATGAGTATCCGAACCATCTCCAATCGTGAAGTTTGAGGAATACTTCGGACAGATTCGTCAAACACATATATCTGGAGACCTTGTTACATTTTAGTTGCATTGCTTTCATTGTTTATAAAATTTGCTTTGTCCAACGATGCACTTAAATGTGACCGTGGAACCTTACTTTAAATGGATTTGATGAGATGACAGTAGGCTTAGGAGCAGTTGAATATTTGGCATCTAAATTACTAAAAGTTACTCTCGGTTATTGGCTTAACGGAAGGAGAAGCGGTTTAAAGGTTTGGGACGATTTGGAGAAAGATGGGAAATGGGCGTCACGGCTTGATCTGCGGCACATCTTGAGAATGTTCTTTCTCGGCATGATTCGATGCTTATTCACTGCCTTTGGTGGATGTGATTTCATTTTATTTCCAATAAATAGACAACAGACAATCCAGCTTGTTTTGAAGTGAATTCTTCGCGTACTGGGCATGAACAAAGTGATGGCATCTAAAAGTGCAGATGTCGCAGATTTCGACTAC
>NW_024004680.1:0-1175 GCF_014805625.2 Glossina fuscipes | reverse complement strand
ATAAATAAAAAGATATTTCATTTTATATTTACATTTAATTTACTTAACACATATTCGCTGCAAATATAATATTCTTAACCAATTTGAGACTCTAGAGATAAGTTTTTGTGATTATATTCAAAGAGATAATGATTTACACAATCGCACAATCAGCGAACTTGTGACTCTCATGGGATAAATAGGACATCAAGAGTTTGATAGAAGAACAAAAGGAGCAGAAAATTTAATTTTTTATTTATAAATTTTATTTTATTTATCACATTAATTTTTTTTTTTTATTTTGAAAATTGAACATTTTTTAAATTTCAGCCATGCAATTTCAAGTTTATAGCTCCGCCTATACCCATACCGGGGCACAAGTTTTACCTTTTCATTCTATGAAAATTTGCCAAAAAGAAATGAGTGAATTGTGAGCCGTTTATATTCTACCTAAAGGCAGACAGAACGAATGGAGTAAATCAACTTAACATTATCTTGCGAATTTTACACAGTAACTTGGCCTGCTACTACTAGGCCGTTAATAAGATACGAAATTTTTCATTTGAATCAAATCAGACATATTTGACATATTCACTGATGAGAGCATTTTTCGCGCAGTCCATGTGCATGCTTGTTATCAAGTAGCGATAAATAGTTGCGAAATTTATTTTTATTCCTAATTTGAATTAAAGTTCTTGTAAGTTGTACTGAGGATCGAATTTTTACTGTACGCTAATTTTAATTTTTTTTCTTTTTATAATAAAAAGGATTTTATGTTTTTTAAGAACATATTTAGAGTTTTTTTATCTTACATAATTCTTTTTGAAGTTGCGTAACATATCCCCAAATGTACGGTATGTTGTATGTTTTTTTTAAATGTTTTTTTTTCGCACGGACTTTTGAGAAAAGTATCTACCGTGTAAAAGAAAAGTTGGGTGTGTGTGAAGAAGAGTATGAGAAGTTTAGTAAACATGATCCTTTAGTGCGGTGAGGTTAAAAATTAAATTTTAAAATAATTACATAAAAAGAAAAAAAACATTTAAAGAAAAAGAATAGTTTCTTAACTAATGAAAAAATTTTCCAGAAATTAAATTCTATTAAGTAGTTATATAGAGCACGCGTATACCTGAACTGAATCCACAATAAGTGATATAGCAATAAGTGAATTTATCGCAACTCTTCCTATTAGTCTGTCT
>NW_024004679.1:0-1295 GCF_014805625.2 Glossina fuscipes | reverse complement strand
TAACATAATTCAAAATTCATACTCTCACATAATTCAAAATTCAATAACACAATTCAAAATTCCTACTCTCACATAATTCAAAATTCAATAACATAATTCAATATTCATACTCTCCCATAAATCCAATTTCAATAACATATTCAAAAAATTTCTTAAAAAAAATTGAAAAAAGAGACGAAAATAAATATTACCAAAATTTTTCCTTCGTTGGAAGAACTTTTATTAAAATCATGCAGGGATAAAAAAAAACCTTAGCAGCCGTTCGCTGCTTGCAGTAAACGAAGAAAATACTCTATCTCTGTATACTCTTAGTTCGTTGTTTTACTTTGGAAAATCATATGGCTAGTTTTTATTTTTTGTTAATTATAATGTGACACTTCTAACAAAATTTAAATTCATATTATTCTCAATTTTGTTATTTATTCTACGATTCCAAAGACTCTATCGTTAATCCACTTCTTATATATGGTTCCAATATACCATTTGTCAAAACGCTTAACTTTTTAGGCTTTCTACATCCGAAACTCTCTCTCTATTTCATGAGTATCCGAACCATCTCCGATCGTGAAGTTTGAGGAATACTTCGGACAGATTCGTCAAACACATATACCTGGAGACCTTGTTACAGTTTAGTTGCATTGCTTTCATTGTTTATAAAATTTGCTTTGTCCAACGATGCACTTAAATGTGATCGTGGAACCTTACTTTGAATGGATTTGATGAGATGACAGTAGGCTTAGGAGCAGTTGAATATTTGGCATCTAAATTACTAAAAGTTACTCTCGGTTATTGGCTTAACGGAAGGAGAAGCGGTTTAAAGGTTTGGGACGATTTGGAGAAAGATGGGAAACGGGCGTCACGGCTTGATCTGCGGCACATCTTGAGAATGTTCTTTCTCGGCATGATTCGATGCTTATTCACTGCCTTTGGTGGATGTGATTTCATTTTATTTCCAATAAACAGACAACAGACAATCCAGCTTGTTTTGAAGTGAATTCTTCGCGTACTGGGCATGGACAAAGTGATGGCATCTAAAAGTGCAAACCTAGGAAAATTATTGGTTTTTTTTTTCTTTTTGTGAAACATAATAAATAAAAAGATATATCATTTTATATTTACATTTAATTTACTTAAAACATATTCGCTGCAAATATAATATTCTTAACCAATTTGAGACTCTGGAGATAAGTTTTTGTGACTATATTCAAAGAGATAATGATTTACACAATCGCACAATCAGCGAACTTGTGACTCTCATGGGATAAATAGGACATCAAGAGTTTGATAGAAGAACA
>NW_024004678.1:0-1038 GCF_014805625.2 Glossina fuscipes | reverse complement strand
GCTACAAAGATTGTAAAATGTTGTAGAAATGTGATGGAAACTAGTTTGGTTAATGTAAATTGAACCAACTTTCCACAATAGAATGCCCTTTTCAACTGAAAAAGTGATCAAAATTTATGCAAACACCAAACAAAAATTTCACCTAAAGTAAATCTCAACGATTCGAATGATGTCTATGCAAGTGTATGAAGTTGGTGTGTTTGTATTTTCTTTTAAGCCTGTTGGCGAAATCTACTAAACATCATTTTTAAGCTACGAAATTGTCTGCTCTTTACACATACATAGAGTGTAATACACCTTTAGCTCGATAGCAGCTAACGAAATGGCATTATTTCAATGTCTATCTGCGCAAACACACACACACACACACACACACACACACACATAAACATACACTCGCGCGTACAAACAACACAATTTGACACACTCAAGTGCATATATACTCATGCATATGTAAATGTTCGATGTTAATATATTTTCACTGTCTGAGCTGGTGTGTGTGTGTGTGTGTGTGTGTGTGCATGTGTTTGCGCAGATAGACATTGAAATAATGCCATTTCGTTAGCTGCTATCGAGCTAAAGGTGTATTACACTCTATGTATGTGTAAAGAGCAGACAATTTCGTAGCTTAAAAATGATGTTTAGTAGATTTCGCCAACAGGCTTAAAAGAAAATACAAACACACCAACTTCATACACTTGCATAGACATCATTCGAATCGTTGAGATTTACTTTAGGTGAAATTTTTGTTTGGTGTTTGCATAAATTTTGATCACTTTTTCAGTTGAAAAGGGCATTCTATTGTGGAAAGTTGGTTCAATTTACATTAACCAAACTAGTTTCCATCACATTTCTACAACATTTTACAATCTTTGTAGCAGCATGGCGATATCATGTCGAAAGAACTTAGATTGGTTTGGCAGCGATTCACCCACCGATCCTTTTCGCACTTCTTCAACTTTGCGGACCCGCGCGCCAGTCAAGCCATGCGGCTACAAAGATTGTAAAATGTTGTAGAAATGTGATGGAAACTAGTTT
>NW_024004677.1:0-1723 GCF_014805625.2 Glossina fuscipes | reverse complement strand
GAACTAAGAATGATTTGTCGCTTGTGTTTGAAAGAAGTTAATGAATTTAAAAGCGTCTTTGATGCGGCGGAGTCCAAACTGGATATGGCCTCAATAATTGCAAAATATTTTTGGTTTGAGGTAAATAATTTTCGACTATTTCCGCAAAGAAAATAAAAAAGTTTTCTTCTGTTCTGCAGCTCCAACAAAACGATCAAATATCAACAGTAATTTGTAATAATTGTTGGCTTAAAGTCTCTGATTTCCATGAGTTCTATAAAAGTGTTGAGAAAGCTCAGAGCAATTTAGGCGAGAATGTCGTAGTGAAACTAGAAAACAATAATGTAGAGCATTCCATAGAAAATGTTATGATTCAATCGATTCCTTTTTCAAATAAACTTGAGCCCAATGATGATTTGAACGAATCTAATGATGAGTATCCTTTCGAGATGCCAATAGATGAGGCGGATAATAAATCATCATTACTTCTAAAAGAAAACGATTTCAATGACAAACGTTTTAGCACTAATGCTGCGGAAGAAGTTAGGAATGTCATTAATTACAAAGACGAAAAATTTGGTGACGACGATGGCGACCCATTTAATAGCGAGGAAACAAAAATTGGCAACAAAAGAAAAAGTACTAAACTATCAAAAAAGGAAAAATCTGTCAAGTCTGCAAGAACGATTAGAATGAAAAATGCTTCGCCCAAATTACCACGGAGTACAAATGAAAAAGGTACAAGAAAATTGAGTAAAAGCGAAAACAATGATCCAAAAAAGACAAAAATGAAAAAACCCCTTGAAGATCCCAAAAGTTTGGCTATCGATGAGGAGATCGCTAAGTTTATGAAACTACAATGTGAGCGATGCAAGTTGGAAGTTGCAAACTTTAGCGCTCTTCAAAGTCATATGCTCACCGAACATAAAATCAAAGGTTACACCCGATGTTGTCATAGGAAATTTTCGTCGCGAGTTTTGCTAATTGACCATATACGACAGCATGCAAATCCCGATTGTTTCAAGTGAATAAATTCACGTGGGTCAATTTGATTTCTAAATATTATTTTGATTTTGTTTTTAGATGCGGTCCATGTAAGCGGGTTTTCGCAGACCGTAAATCTATGCAAAATCATTTCCTTATCAAACATCAAAAGGATGAGGATAAAATGTTCTCCTGCTCACAATGTTCCAAGAAATTTGTTAGAAGATATTTATTACGACAGCATGAATTGGTGGGTCATGGCGACCATAAAAACGCTTCTTTAGCTGTTGATGAGGAAATAGCCAAATTTATGTCATTACATTGTGAAAAATGCAACGAAGAGGCGACCAACTTTAGAGCCCTTAATCGGCATATGCGTGCTGAACACAACGTGCAAGGCTACGTCAGATGTTGTAATAGGAAATTTCGTGAGCGTGGTTCGCTTGTTGAGCACATACGCGCACATTTAAATCCTGCTTGTTACAAGCAAGTAAATCCATTTTTAAGGAAAACGTTAAATAATTTTTTTTTTTTTTTCTAGATGTGGGGAGTGTAGTCTCGTTTTTCCCGATCGCAAGTCGATGCGCAATCATTTTCTTATGATTCACCAAAAGGACGAAGACAAACCTTTTGCTTGTTTTGCTTGTTCTCAGTGTTCCAATAAATTTGTTACAGTATACTTGTTACAATTACATAAAGTGGTTGCTCATGGTGACCCTACAAATACTTGCAAAAGCTGTAGCAGAAAGTAAGCTGTTTA
>NW_024004676.1:0-2565 GCF_014805625.2 Glossina fuscipes | reverse complement strand
GACCCTACAAATACTTGCAAAAGCTGTAGCAGAAAGTAAGCTGTTTATCAATTTGAAAACAATTTCGTTCATAGTGGTCTGTTTAGGTTCAATACTTCAGCTGAACTCTCGGCTCATATCAAGGAGCAATGCCTGTGTGATACATGCGCGGAAGTTATATGTGGAGTTGCTGCTTTTCAAAATCATATGCTCGGTCATGAGAAAAGTCTTACGGGTTCAAAAGGTTCCCATGTTTATACTCACAATCCTATACGTAGTTATGAATGCAAAGTCTCCTCCTCCTCATTGCATGACAATTTTCCATTTCCAGAAAACACTTCGAAAACTGCGCATGCATACCCGAGCGAACCGATTTCATCAAATCGTCATTGAACAATAAAAAAAATTTGGAACAAAATAAAACTAAAAAGCTTTAGTAACATCAAACGCAATAGGCAATATTACTTTTTTTAAACTATATTTTTTTGTATTTTGTAATCGATCAACGGCAGAGAAACAGATGAACTCGCTACTCCCGCATTTACTTCCCTACATTAATAACCAATGCCAAACTCATTAAGGATTAGGGAAAGCTTCCTTGTTATATGTTATACACTACTTCACCTATTTTGACACAAAAAAATAGCTCCGTCCCATCCAAATCTGCCACATTCACTTAGTATATTAAAATATTATATTTTATATAACGACTTTTTCAAAATTAAGTTGAGTCTGCAGCAATCGCAAAACTTGTTCGGTTCAATACATTTTTGTATTGTATGCCTTGCTTATTGACCGATGTATAATATTATAATATAAAAAATATTGCTCGAACTTGGTTCTACGACTATGTTAGAATATTTTTTTTTTATAATTTTCGTTTCTGTCATGTTTCAAATTGTACTTGAAATCACATTTTTTAAAACTGGACTTCATTTTTTTTCTATATAATTCTTGTATTTTGTTGAATAAGCACTTAGCGCGGAGGAATGATAATCTAATGAATTGTGGGAGTATTTTAGTGGACTTTAGGAAGTTGTCTCGAATAAAGCGACCGCTGCAAGCTGTAAGCTTCATTCAGTTTTCGGTTTCATTACAACAATTACGTTAGTCTTGAAGTAAGCAAATAATCCGAAATAAGGGGATATGAAGAACACAATGGCAAAAAAATAGGAAGCTTCCTTACCGTCACTTAGGGAATGTAGATTTATTCTTAGTGTTTCCTTTCTAATCACGTTAATAAATAGTACTATCGGTTCGCCGACATTAATTGGTGAGATAAACTTTAATGTCTCGGATAATCGTAAAGTGTAATCTATGTAAATATAGTTACCTTAATTACTAAGCTTTTTAATTCGTTCAGAGTCCTTTGGAAAAATCTAAATAACTTTTATTACTCAATCTCAATCTTCGATTCTTTAAATTTTATCAAATCGATTCTCCTTAATATGCGTGACTTGCCTATATTGTATTTAAATTAACTTGTAATTTTCACATCTTAGTATCATTCGAAAATTAGCTGAATTTGCTTACTATTATCGGTTGCCAAACCATTGCATGTTTGCACCGGCTTATTGGTCTACTCGGTTGCGTGTATGGTTCTGAGCACATGCTTTTTTCGGTTTTTATTCTTTCTCTCTCTCTCGCTCCCTCTGTCGACGCTACAGTGGTAATTGTGAGACCAACTAACAAATGCATATTCAACCAGTTATCTCGCTAATGATGTATGGAAACCTCTGGTTACACATGCATCTTTCGTTTAATAAAACCAAGCATCAGTCTAGCCCTACAGACCATCGAATTTACGTGAAAATTAAACGTCAGTTTACTATCGAAAACTACACTCGCTACAAAGACTCACCCTTTAAAATATGATTAAAAGTAATGGAAGGCCCTCTACCACCGTTTGGAATAGGCAAATAATACATTTTCTTTATTGAACCGTGTGATGATTCATATATCTCTACAAATGTGGTGATCAGGGAGAACAAAATGTTCCAAGCAAGATAAAATGTGATCGTAGACGGCGATGTGTATGTCCGATGGGTAAATGCTATCGATTTTGTATACTTTATAGATGCGGCCACACGCAGGTACTACTAGTACATTTTCTGCATACAGCCCTATGTGCATGTATCGTTCAGACCTCGTCTAATGCAAGCAATTCGATGTAGAGGCGTACTTTCCTTATATAAAAAGCTCAAAAAGTTGGTTCACCCCATCCGAACTCAATCTAGTAAGTCACTTCAACTGTATTGTCGAGAAATTTTGTTTATACAATGACTTTAGCTACCAAAGAGCAATTTGCTTATCTCAATACTTGAAATATTTTCTGCTGCAAAGTAAACTTTACCGCAGTAAGATTTGAGTCCGCGTACATTAACTTGATGATCTCGATTTTTAGAATATCCAAATACTAATTTTACAATCCTACACTGTTTAGGAGTTGTCAAGCCCGTGGATTAGCCTTTTAAAACACTTTCAATATCCTAGTTTTTAGTACAAATGTGGACGAGATTTGTCAAATATTTGCATTCTATTGGTCTATAAGACGGAGACCTCGTGAGCGCGAATATCGTAGTCATA
>NW_024004675.1:0-15988 GCF_014805625.2 Glossina fuscipes | reverse complement strand
TCTGTCCGTTTGTCCGTCTTGTTTCATTTTATATTAAGTTTGAGCCGGGATAGATCCTCCGATCTATAACGATAGATTTAGAATCACTTTCTCAATCAACTTAAGCTTTTCTGTCCAGATTGTCTTGTTTAAAATCTCTTTCCGAATCGATTTAAGCTTGTCTGTCCGTTTGTCTGTCTTATTTCGTTGTGTTCGAATAGCAGGCAGCAATTTTTGAGATATTTTGATGAAATTTAGTACCCAAACAGAAAACTATTGAACATGGTTCGGATCAGATCACATATTCGATCACTTCCCATATAGCGCTTTATTTTTAAAATTCGTTATCTGAACAATTGTAGGATAGTGTATCCGTGGTCGACTGTAGTATTTTTATTTGTTTTCTTCTATATATATCAGCATTCGAGTCGCTTGATTGATATAAAAGATTAAGAACTATTTAGTTACAACAATTTTTAGAAATTAGAACTTTGTTTACCTGTGGATAACTTTTAATGAATACCACTTCTCAGCTTATTTTGAACCATCATTCAAATAATGCGGCAGACAAGCACATTTTATTTGTAGTACGATAACCGTCGACCGATGATAAGATTTTCTATCTTGATTGGGAAATTTATTAAAAAGTGCTTTCTTAACAAGCCCGTCTATTCGTCCACCTGCTTATGGTATTTTATTCATGGCCGCATAAATTGATTTACAAACCTGAAGCTGGTTATATTAAATTTCTCCTTGAAAGCCGTAAATTATATATGGAGATTATCATAATCTGTCCACAAACTTGTTAACAAAAACTAAAATAATATAAATCAAAGCAATCGTTTAAAGATGTGAAAAGTATATGGTCCAACTGGCTCGCCCATAATGGACATTTTTTAAAATTTTTTTTATAGTTAAAAAAGTGATATATTCTTGTCCACTAAAAAACAAGTTTCTTTTTACATTAAATTTTAATTAAAAAAAAAAAGATTTTTGTTTTCATCGAAGACATGAAAAAAATTGTTGTTGGTATTTATTTTATTATTAAATTCTATTTATTTATTATTTTAAAAAAATATTGTTTTCCCTTTCATTTCTTTTTACTGAATTGATGGGCATGCATGATTCATTCCAAGATGGTATGTAATTTTTTCTACACTTTCAGTTGAAACACATTTTAAATAATGATTTAAAAGAATAAGCGAACAGTAAGCAGTTTATCTTCCAATTTTCTTTTTTGTTTTTAAACAAAATAATTTACAGATAGCAGTATCCTTAAGTTTGCCACGAGCTTGCCTTATGCAAGATTCACTAAATCTTGAAGAGTACAAGACACACATTTTTGCGAGAGCCGCACATCTCTTTTGCGTATTGCACTTTATACTGCACTCCTTTAAAAAGTTTGTTTACTGTTCAAAGTGTGAGGTGTGTGGGAAAAAGGCGGGGTGAGTGACTAAATCGAAAAGAATGCACTCGAAGTAGACAAGTCCTAAGAGGTAAAACATAAAGTGCCTTTAAAAAAGACACACACAACCTTGTCTTCAACACATGTATTTTGATCAACGGCGTTTATTGATGAAAATGATAGAGTAATGCCCTAATTTTCTACATAAAACAAAAGTTTTCCATTTAGTATTCAGTGCATGTAGGCACTAGTCATGGAACGCTCAAAATAACATTTTCGGGATTCATTGCTTTTATTGTTTGATTTGAAGAAGCCTGCTGCCGAAGTCCATCAAACACTTCTAGTAGTTTATGATTTTGCTACTCCGGCATATCTGAGTTGTCAGGTTTGGTTCCAAAAGTCAATAACAAAGAATATCCTGAGGGACCAAAAGAATTCAAAGCCAACGAACTGCAAGATTTATTGAACGAGAACTCAATTCAATCAGTTGATGGATCAACTGGTTATAAACGTTGGCTACCATACGAATTGACTGAAAGTACTGCTTCGAACCGTTTGAACAATACGGTCTCATTGCTTGCCAGGCGGAAAAAGGAAATTCTTCCTTGGAGTATTGTGACAAGCAATGAAAAGTGGATCTAATCTGACAATCCCAAGCGCAAGTAGGCATGGGTTAATCTAGAAGTGGGATATTTATGAACACAAAGTTTTTGCTTTAGCATATGGTGGGATCAGTAAGGTAGAGTCTACTATGACTACCTAAAACCGAATGAAACTATTACCACAAATATCTACCGACCTTAAGTGAACAAATTGAATGATGTTTTATTGGAAAAGACACCGTCAATAATCGTTAACAGACGCAAAGTTATGCTCTTGTATGACAACATTCGATCACCCGTTGCAGCAGTTGTCAAGACTGCATTGTTGCAGCTCCAATGGGAAGATCTGCCATCCACAACGTATTCCTTAAAGGAAGTGCGCAAATGGGTGGATGATTGGATCAATGCCACACCACACCAATAACGTTCTTCCGACACGGTGTTGCCATGTTAACAGAGCTAAGGGAAAAAGTTGTTTAAAATGATGGAAAATATTTTGATTAATGTATATCGTACCAAATTCTTCTCAACAAATGCCTTTTTCCAATGAAAGAATGATCAAAATGCATGCAAGCACCTAAATAATAAAAATTTGTTTCCGCATTTCTTCTTTCGTATGAAATCTTAATCACGCAGGCATTACATAGAGTCATCAAATAAGTTTTAAGAATTCCTGTAAGCATTGTACTCCGCATTATAATGACATTATAATCGACTTCAAACAATATATTGAAAGACATTTGATCCAAACTCAAACAGAAGAGCATTTCATTAACGTTTGCTTTCGAAACCACGAAAAGGATGACTAGATCACTACCAAGCATAAGCAGTTCCTTTTTTCCAATCTCGCCCTCTATTGCGTATATGCGTGAATTATGCGTTAGGTTTGCTTGATAGCAGTTATGCAGACAATTATCTTAATTTATGGCTTAAAATCTTAAATATACTTTACTCTAAAAATACTTCTTCTTCTATATAAATAATATAATATAATACAAATATATAAATACGTTCTATATAACAACTACATTGTCTACGACGTTTGTTCAGCTGGCCTTATAGATAGTAATAAATGTTTTAAGTTATAAAATTTTTTTTTCCATCAGTTATTTTAAATGATATTTGTTTGGTTATTAAAAGTTTATTTACTATCTTTCAATACATTAATAGCTGGCCTACTTACTCTCTGTATAATATTTGATAAGAGAGAGGGAACAATGAAAGGTATGCAAGTTTTCATCTAATTCATGTGATTTTTAAAATTAACGACAATGAAATTAACGACAATGAGTGCCTTTATCTCATATGAAAAAATCTTGATATTACGTAAAGTGCTCTTCTTCTTCTCACATATATTTCTTACATTAATTGCTATCATTACATAAACGTCAGATAGGAAATTAGATAAAAGATAAGATTTATAAACGATAATCAATAAAAAATCCATTCAAATATCATTTCGCTGAGGGAGACTAACATACATAACATAAATATGTAAATCTACATATAATATAAAATAATGTATACATTCATATATGTACGATATATTTTATATGAATGTACCTTATATATATATATATTCTTTCATATTAATATAACCAATCACACAAGGCATCTCTCGTGTTCGTGTACGAAAGACGAAACAAGAAGTGACAGAGAGGTAGTCATCGAAACTTACTGAGTATGCGCCCCAGCCGGTGTATATTATGCCTTTACCGACTGAGCATTTTCGATAGGTGCGACCAAAGTATTAACACTTACTTGCTTAAAAGGGAAAGCCCATGCGAAATTTTCGAAAACAACAGCCAACTATTAAATACCCTACACCAACCTATAGATATTCACATTGCAACTTTTCAAAGTGAAGCGTTATATGGGAAGTGGTCGAAAAAGCGGTCCGATTCGAACTATTTTCAACAAGATTCGTTCTTGACCCGAAATACATGCATGTACCGAATGTCATGAAAATATATCAAAAGTTGCTAACTGTGTGCTAAGCTAAAGGAAACAACACAGGTGGACGGACGAATAAAGAAACTAAAAGTTGGGACTACCCCAAGTCTTTCTAAGTGTCTATAACATATTTCAAAATTTTTACTTGCATTTCTCTCGAAATTTGAATTCTTAAAAAGTAGTGCAGTATAACACTAAAAATTTTCATTGATCTCTTGGGTATTTTTAACAACATCTGTAAATCGATATTCTCTAGTAAAACGCGAAGAGTATGTCTTCGTTGCCTTAACTAAACCTTATTTATTAAAAGGAGTAGCACGAAAATCAATATTTTAGAAACTCCCCCTCCCCTCTCCCAATTCTCAAGTTTCACTTGTCGTGCCCATGGAAATTAAATTATGCTATTTGAAACGGAAATTTGCACCAATGAGAGTGTATGCGGCGGCGCCCTTGAATTAAAAATACCTCACAAGAATAGCTTCGCTGTTGTAGTTCATGCAAATGATTTTTTCTTTTTTTTTTTTTTTTGTTAATATTTGAGGATGTGCTTAACGACCTTCTGGAATGTTATTATTCCTTTAGAGGTGTGTAGGCAATAGGCAAATGCCTATTTTAGAAAAAGACGGAAGAACACTACAAAGCCGACTACAAAATTGTTGTAATTTTCTTCAAGACTTTCAAGGCAGCCCGCCATTGATTGAAATCAAGTGCACAACGTTTTTATATCAAAGTTTTTTTCTCTGATTTCTAACGAAACGAATCATTAACATTATTTAAGGATAAAATAAGCGTATGCAAGCGTACATTAATAACTATGTAATAATAATTAAAAAAAAAAAAAAAAAGTAAAAAAAAGTTAACCTGATGGTCATCAGTTTTTACTTACTAACCTGTTTTTCTTGTATTCTTCTTCTTTTCCCTGGAAATTAATCGAAATTTCCTTGACCATCAAAAGATAACACTGATTCATATACATGTGCATGTATATGAATAAACAATACCGTTACCGTGAAGCAGGCGGGAAAAGAAAAGATAAAGAAATGAAGTTTAAAAAAAAAACAAAAAAAAAAAAAAGCAATGAGAAAAGATTAAAGACTATAAATAAAGTCATTAAACTCGTTAAGGTGCTTTAAGAAGAAGGTCAGGGATGCGGTAGAGCGGTAAAGCGTTAAAGCACGTGCATGTAAGTTTTTTTTTATTACTTTGCGGTAATGACTTCAACTTATTAATTATTCAAATAAAATTTAATTATTGTTTTTATTACTTTTTCTTTTTTCTTTTTTAATGAAGAAAAAAAGGACTTTGTTTTTACTGCTATTAATATTTTAAAGATGAATAATTAATGTGTTGGCTTTTTTTTTTTATAAAATATTTACAATCTGTAGAATCTGTCTGTCTGTTTTCAAAATTTGATAAATTATGTAAATAATTAAAAGATGATTATGATGATGATGATGATGATGATGATGATGATGATGATGATGATGATGCACATCAATGACCCTCGTATAAAATATATTGCTTTTTTTTTTCTTTTTTTTTTTTACTTTTACTTATTTTGCATTTGTAAACACCGAGATACCTTCAAATCAAAGTGATGCATAACTTACGATTGCTTACGCACTTCGTTAAACGCCAAGTTATCTCTTCAATAAGCTTTACGCATAAAACACGCCTACATAAAGGCTTATCTATAACGCAAAATATGAGTTAATGAAGTAATTAGTCAATGGTGAGTGAATGCCTTAGAAAGGAAATTAATAAAAACAATCAAGTTTTCGATAATAGCTCAGAAGGCAGATAAGTAACGGCCAAATTGTAAACTCTTAATAACAGCTTCCAGCGCAATTCAGTAATTACTGCTAACAAGCAATCGTAATGACAGTGATAATCTCAATTTTCTTCTTTTATTGGCGATTTTCTTTGTGTTTCTCAAGCGCCAACATGCAAATGGAAATCTCCTCTAATGGAATAGTCATGAAGCAAAAAATGTTCCTCCCTCTTGCAAATCTCTCGTTATTAAAAACAGTGTTAATAGAAGTTGCCTTCTCAGCTTAGACAGATGATGGTCTCAGTAATAGTGAAAATTGAGTCCAGTAACATTGAAATAATAAGAACAGCAGTAGTAGTGTTAGTAAAGGAAACAAAAAAGTCAAAATATCAACAATAGTGACATTACGGCATCTCGATACTAACCCTGCAATACAAAAAAAATGGTAAGTATCCGCATAGTGGAGATAGCAAAGTATACAAGGATACTACTAGAGACAATAGCAATTGCTTGTCGGAGTTTTAGATTAGTGGACCACATCACCACGTCTTTGTTCTGCTTCCGCTACTCTTTTTGCTGCTTGTTATATCGATGATAATGATGAATGAGATAATATTGAAGAAAAGTGATAATAAAGAAGTAAAAGAGATGTGTATTAATTAAAAGAGAATAGCAATGAGGATGATATTAATAGAGGTAGATGTGTAGTAAGAAAGAGCACGAAAGAGCTGCGCTGGTAGTAGTTTTACAGCAACAGTCTTTACATTACTATACATACATACCCCCGCATCGATTCTAAACATAAGGGTAGTATAGAAAGTATTGATGAATGAATAGTACTGAAGGGCAGTAATGTGTACTCTTGTAGTGATAATAACTTAAAAATGTAGTAAAAAAAGAGCACTAGGAAAGTGCTACCAAAAACGGACTGTAAAATAATAGGAATTAAATATCTACCCCTTATAATTGGCTCAGCAGTAATAATATTTTTTTTTTTTTTTGTTTAATAACCAATCACTCCGAGAATGTCCCCTATTCGTGTAACACGGTGGCCACGGCCAGAGAGAAGAAAAAGTGAAGAGTGGGAAAGGTATAGGGTTAAGGTAAAAGTAAGTGTTATCCCTTTACCGACTGAACACTCGCTATAGCTATGAGCAAACTAAAACTTCAAGGCAATGAGATTGGAACCCGCGAAGACGGACTTATTAGTAGCCGTTCTTACCTATTCAGCAGCAGGAAAAAGACCACGGTATTGCCAGCGGTAGGTGGCAAAGAATGATAACAGTTATAATAACATTCTCCAGCATTTATTCTGTGCGTACTGTAGCAGTATTAGTAGTAATGGTAGGAGTTTTAGTCGAAACTGTAGGAGTAGAGATAGCAATAATAATAATAATAATAGCTGCAGTGATGTTCAGCGAAAACTTTTTAATCGCAAACATTATGCATTCCTAATTTCCATAATATTTTCGAGCACATAAAATACCAGTAGAAATTGTAAAAAAGTAATAAAAAAATTATAAGCAATAAATTCAAACAGAATCGTAAGATCCCAGCATTAGATCTATTTGTAAGTGAATAAAAAACATTTATTTTTCTTGTGAATAGACGCTAGTACAGATCGTTGTGCATGTGCGAATTGATATCAAACGGTGTAACCATTAAAACGCATTGCTAGAAAGCTTTGAATTTTTGATCTCATAGATAACCAAAGTACTTGTTAATAGCATACACCATGCAATTCAAGCATAAAAATCGCATATTATAAAAGAAAGGATAATAATTAAGCGGAATGAAATTTCTACCTACCATACATAGTGTTAATGATGATTTGATTCATTCCATAACTTAGCAACAACAACAATAGCTGCCAAATACATTGCTCATATCTCTCTGCCGAGACTATTTAAGTTTGCAGTAGATTTCAATGGAAAGTACCGTTGATTCGTCTGACCGCTTGTAACACAGAAAATTATTACGATCGATTAACTTTACCATTGAAATGAAACATTGAAAGAAAAGTTCAAACATAAGCAGTGTCATAAAATTTAATAATATGTCTAAAATAATTAATTAATTAAATATATCAGCTGCTTGTTTTTTTTTTTTTTAATTTAAATTAACGTTAAAATTAATTACAATTAAACGATAATATCTCTTTGTTTCAAAAGATATATATATATATAATCGAAAAATATAATGCCTTATGTCACTGTCAAAATGAACGGCTCCTTAATGGCAATACAGTTCGATGTCAATACAATAATATAATGTATCTTATGAAGTCTCATAATGATGTGCACTATTCATCCATTCAAAAAAAAAAAATAAAATAATAATAATATTTTTTACTTTTTCATTATTATTATTGTAATTACTTTAGGGTAGAGAAGTACATATTAAGGTTAAAATCTTAAAGCAGTAGCATCCAAAGGCTATTGGCTTTATTGAAAAATTCTACCACTTTTAACATTTGAACCCGCGGTCATTGAGTTATTAGGCGAGATCGTTTATCTACTCAACGAATAGATTTTACGCTTGAATTCTGTGGGTCTACTGAATAATATTTTTATTAATAAAGAATTTTTTTTTTTCACATTTTATTTTGCTTTGTTATTATTATTCTGAGTTTGACATCCCTTCACTGCAAAGATTTTTGACATATTCCTGTTGTAAAGCCAATTGTGCAGTGGGAAAGAGAAACAAAGGAGAAAATATTTAAATTGGTAGCGATAAATATATATATATATATATATATATATATATAAAACTGGGCATTTGCCAATATTATGGTATGGTGTACATTATCTGCCTGCACCCTCATTCTACACGAATATTTATGTA
The DNA here is from genome assembly GCF_014805625.2 of Glossina fuscipes. Lineage (NCBI taxonomy): Eukaryota > Metazoa > Arthropoda > Insecta > Diptera > Glossinidae > Glossina > Glossina fuscipes. The sequence continues at coordinate 7,434 of NW_024004675.1, read as the reverse complement.
TAGATAAAAAGCAGAACAATTTGTATACGATCGCCTTAGTTATATTCTACACAAAAAGTACGCGATGCTTTTATTTGCAGACGTGATAATGCTAAATAAACGATTAGTATGTCTTATATAATACATTACACTGGCAAAATTCAAATGTTGTAAAAGAGGTCAATGGTAAAAATGCCATACCGTAAAAATCACCTTTTTGCGACTTAAATGATTTAGCAAATCTTAACATTATATTTATAATTAATTATCTTTCAATTACAAAATAATTAAAGTTTATCAACATAAATGGTTAACTAAACCATCTATAAAATCTTTTATAAAGATTTTAAATAATTAAAATTTTCTTCTTCTTCTTCTTCTTCTTCTTCGCGTGAATGATTCTATTCTTAAATCCTATTTTTCATTTCCTTTCATTATACCTTGGGGTGATATTAATAAGAAAAAATTGGAAAAAAATTGCGTTCGGATATAAAATATTTGTTCTGGTTAATCGTTTATATAACGTACAATGCACACCAAATACACTATTTTTGGAATTCAACGAACAAATTCTTCTCTGACACATAAATTGATATGAAAAGCTCCACCTCTCTAATAGGTATTGCAGCAGCGATAACTAAAAATATCAGTAAATTAAAGTTTGCAACAAGAAAAATGCATTTCTCGCATTACAATAACCTGCTTGTTGTCGATGTTATTGCATAGATGCTTGTTAAGGTAGCATACCCAGGCATATATATACATATATATATATATATGCATATGCGTATGTATATAAAAAAAATGAAGATTACCTTCTAAAGATAGTAGAAGTTGGCCATAAAAATAGAAACAGAAGTTGCCTTTAAAGTCTCGTGCATGTATATGTAATACGATCACTTTGTATGCTCACGTGCAAGCAAACATCAATTGTTACAAATAACGTAGACGTCGAACGACACGCACACGTTACGGCTTTCGTAAAGAAGAAACAGGTAGTTTTTTGTTATTTACACACAGAGGCCGGTGATGTTTACACCGGAGCATATATATATATATATATATTATATCTATATACACATCTACATATATATATATATATATATATATATTATGCATACGAAACACGACCGCATACTTGATAATGTTTATAAAAAAACTCAGCCGGCTGCTAGACATTTGTTTATTGTAGGAAAAGTTGTTTTCCTTAAGTCTTAACCATAAAGACAGAGAGAGCATAAGAGCGTGTGAGAGAGTTGCAGAGAAAAAGAGGAGAGATAGAATGAAAACTACAAATTGGTAGAGAGAGAGAGATAGAGAGAGAGAGATAGAGAGAGAGATAAGGAGAGCTGGTAAGAGAGAAGAGAATAAGAGCGATCGAAAGGCAGAACATAAGATTATCTGATAACACTTGACAAAGTGAATAACGCGCACGTATAGCGTTTTCGCACTTGACTAACAATGTTTTAAAAATAAGTATCTATCTATACAACAATAAAAATTTGTATGTATGCGTATATATATGCGTTTATAAACCTATACTTGACAAGGTCTTTAAAGCTTTTATTCTTATACAAATATGTAGAAATCAGCGGGCGTCTGAAATTATAGCACATGAGTTATCTCTTATAAAACACACACATTGTTCATATTTAAACTTTCTGTTTTATTGTTGATTTTGTGTTTTTTTTTTTTTTTTTTTTGAAAAAATAATAATCATAAAGTATCTGACGCGAACAGATTGAATAAGAGAGACACCAAGAGTATGTGTGTGAATTCTCTTGTTTTTAAAAAACCATTCAAGTTGTTGTGCATTCTTGAATTTCTGTTAAATGTCCACAATTCACGCGACAAACTCGTGAATTTCAAAAAAAAAAAAAAAAAAAAAAAAAAAAAAAGAGACAAATGGAAACAAAAATAGCATTCAATTTAAAACGAACCTTAGATACCTACCAAGTCAAACTAAATGTTAGGGGATCGGTAAATCGATCACGTTTTACGGGATCATCTAGATATTTAGTTACTTACTAATACAAGCCCATTGGAAATACGGAACTGGCTAAAGGATAGAATTGATAAAAATTTTCTATTAGGACTTGTCTTAACACTTTTAAGATCTAACTTATATAATTTTAAAATTATTTCACCTCGGAAAGTAATCCATGTTTTTTAGACTACACAAGAACATTTTCCAATTTGTCATATGACTTCAATATTTTCGAAATCGACAACTTCAGCAACTGGGGCTTGAGAGTGAAATAAGTCCATATTTAATCTTGATCAAGGATATTTATAAGATTTCTGACCATCATTACCAAATAGCCGACTAGGCAAGAATCGTGACTACCAAATCTTTGTTTTCGGATTGAAATCTTAACGCGTTGCTTGCTTTGATCGTAGTTATAGTGACCCGTCGCTTGCCTATCTCCTTCTTTTTCCCTATTTCATTCCGACCATCACAATCACCGATTAGGAGAAATACACTGAGAAGTTGGTGATATAAATAAAAACTAAAGAAAAAAAGGTATCAAAATCATTATAATAAACGATTTTTTAACAATGGGCTTTTCAGAAACGAAGCTCCTTAACAAACTTCATTGTCAGTAACCCCATTTGTTCCGGCGAAAGTATGTCTTAGAGATATGCAAAACTTCCAGTTTTTTTAATCGAACGTTCTTACACCTCATCGGTCGAGTATGGCTTCTGTATTCCTTTGCACTTCTGTGCACCGGAACTTTGTAAAGTGTGTACAGTTGTTCGCAACGTGCTAATTCTTCACAGACAGTTCAGCTGTCCAACGTTAAAACGATTGCAATCTTTGTTTTCTTCTTTTTATGTGATCAACGCAGGGTTTGTCCATTACGCGTACTGTGATAGTCAGAAAAAGGTACCGAAAGAGAAGCAGATACGGAGTGGCCGCAGCCTAGTGAATGCTTACTCATTCGAAAAGCTCTGAAACCATAAAAAATATAACCGAGTAAACAAGCCTTCACTGTTGCTACGACCAAGTGTATTCGACCGTTTCGGGGTTTGATCCATGAACACTTTAAAATGATTGGTGGGCGAACGTATAAAGTTACCAAACACTTTTGAAGGCTTCGTTTCCAAAATCAATAAATGAAAACGATGCGTTTGTATTAAGGGATCCAAAGCAAACAAATTACCTTTCTTTTCTGATTATAACGCATATTTTGGAACATTATGACCTGGAAGCTTGAGCGCGTTCAAATAGTCTCCATGTTCACCGTTTGCATCTGCTTTGTTTGCCTAATCAGACGAGGTCCGCAGTTCTATCGAGTAGTTTGCTAGTAATTGGGTTAGCACAAATGTTTCCAATGGTTTAACTGTAGAAAAAATTATCCCCACGATGCCCGCTGATATACGGGTCATTTATGCGAAAGTGGAACAATTCGTACAAGTTAAGGGCCCAACTACACCTGCGGTGCAGAGGCCTAACATAATTCAAGTTATTCGCTTTAGGATTGTTTGAAAACCACAGCCATAACGATGCACCCTGAAGGGCAATACCCAGCAGTCAGGACTCACTACCACAACTACAACATTCTCTTCTTAAGAAGTTCCTCTACTTAGACATAGATAGTGAGTGGGCCCCTGAATCCCGTGGAACTTAAATGTAGACTATAAACCCTTTAGCATTACATATATATGTGTTTACAACTGACATGGCCTGCTCCATTTTCTCAACTACTAGTGCTTCACAGTATTCTACAACCTAACTATCCTGGTCCTGTTTCAGTTAGTTTGTGTTTTCTTCATAGAAGTTGTCTATGAGAAAAGAAGTGTTCACTTGTGAAAAAATCAAAACCCTTCCAGTGCAGCCCTAAGCTATCTATGAGAAAAACCTATCGCTAAATTGTAGACAATTAAGTCTTCAACTCTTCTTCCTCAGTCAGTTGTCCATCATTACCACGTGGAAATGAAAGTTTCGATACATCTATGCATCTACTTAACATAGTTTATCACCCAGTTGGGCTTGAAATAATAGATCTCTTAGATTGCGCAACGATTTGTCTAATAATGACACTAATAATAACAATAATAATATGTTCCAAAGCTTGATCTGTACATATTAGCCCAGAAAATAGGTGTGTGTTTTCTTCTAGCAACACTTCCGCTTCTGATAACCTCAGCAAAAGGTTTAGTCGGTAGTCAAGCAGACGTGGCCAACTTGACTGGGGGTTTTCTGTTGCCCATCAATATCTACGTTTTACTGGGCCTTCGTAATTTTCACTTAATAAAAAAAAAAAGATTAAATGAAGCCTCACGTGGTCAAGGCATAAAAAAGAAATAATATATATATCCTCTTGGAGTTAAAGGTTTCACCGTGGTACGTACGATGACACAAAACTGTTCTCTGATAGCGAACACACGCACACTTTCTACATTATATAACTTTCTTTAGCATTTCGTGGGGATCAAGTATAAAAAAAATATTCATTTATCAACTAACAAAAATCTTCACTTTATTAAACAGTGGGCATTGAGGTAAATGTAAGGCAATACATTTTCCTTAAAAGGTCAGAACTTAGTCATTAAAAAGGTCTGAGTGTATTGGGCGAGGTCTACTAATTGAAAGCCGAAATATTCAATATTCAGGCATTCACTAAAAATAAAAAACAAAACATCTTTGTTGTTATTTTTAAAGTCTCTTATCATAACTTTCTCAAATATTAAAAAAAAAAAAGAGATTTTTTATTTTTATGTTATAAAATTGATAACGCAATGATTTCATAAAACAGAAATATAATTTTTTTATTTTTTTTTTTTTTTTTTGGTTTTAGGTCCAGTTATCGGCAGTCGTCATATACAATGTTTTTTATGCTTCTGTTGTCTATCGTTATGTTATGCTCTACGTGTCAATTTATCGGTAGCCATTGTCGCCATGACGGACAAAAACTCTACAAAAAGTAATTTTGAGGAATTCGACTGGGATGAAGGCACCAAATCATATTTACTGAGCAGTTTCTTTTGGGGCTACATACTTACACAAATACCAGGCGGTCATATAGCTCAAAAATATGGTGCAAAGACGCTGCTTTTAATTGGCATAACATTGTGTTCATTGCTTACTCTGCTTACTCCATTGGCTGCTTCCGTAGGAGGTTGGAAATTGTTGTTTGCTGTACGTGTGGTTCAAGGTTTGCTGCAGGGCTCAGTGCATCCAGCCACTCATGCTATGTTAGCCAAGTGGGCTCCAGTCGAGGAGAGAGGCAGCTTGGGTACATTTTGTTATTCCGGATCACAATTTGGCACTGTCCTGATGTTGGCTGTTAGTGGTTACATAGCTGATTCATCGGCCGGTTGGCCAGGTATTTTTTATGTCTCGGGCGCTATGGGCTTTGTATGGGCTCTATTTTGGTTTCTATTCGCTGCCAGCACGCCGGCTGAACACAAAAGCATTACCAATGAAGAAAAGAAACTTATAGAGAACTCTTTGGGTCAAGTGGAAAATAAACCTCAAGTAAATGGTCCCACGCCATGGCTTAATATATTTACTTCGGCTCCTTTTATATCCTTGATAATTGTGCACTGTACGCATATGTGGGGTTTCTGGACTCTATTAACTCAAATACCCAATTACATGAAGAACATATTGGGAGTAGATATTAAAAATAGTGCATTGCTTTCCTCCTTGCCTTACGCTGTGATGTGTTTGCTGTCCTTTTTCTTCATATACCTATCAAAAGTACTGGCACGCAAGGATAATGTATCGCTGTCATTCAATCGTAAATTCTTTAATAGTATTGGCCATTGGATACCGATGGTATCGCTGATCGCCTTAGGTTATGTAACCAAAGAACATGCCACATTGGCTGTTGTCCTGTTAACGTTAACAGTGGGCATAAGTGCAGCCACATACTTAGGATTCCAAGTGAACCATATTGATCTCTCACCCAATTATGCGGGTACTCTAATGGGCATTACGAATGGTGCTGCCAATGTAATGAGTGCTTTAGCACCGCTGGCAGTTGGCTTCGTCGTCGACGATGTGGTAAGTTAGTGAGTGTAGCTCACGGAAAGGAACGTTTTTATAAAAACGATAAAATATTTTTTTATGTTTATAGACTAACGTGTTTGAATGGCGTACGGTATTCTTCATAGCGGCGGGATTTTATTTCGTAGGCAATCTTCTGTTTGTTGTATTGGGTAAAACTGATGTGCAGTGTTGGAATTCGCTCACGGAAAAACCTCTGAATAACTGCCAGTTACGTTTAGTAAATGATGTTGAATCTCCTGTTTTGCTAAAGAATGGTGATGTGAAAGCGACAACAAATCATAAACAAAATGGTACACACTAGTCTTAGCTGTAAATAACGGGGGATGTTTTAAATCCCAGATTTTCCGAACTGAAGACCTCTTTATATTTTTTATTTAAATCTAAGATGGTTGCATTCATAAAACGTAAACCGAGAGACTAGAGCTAAGCATTAAATTTGTTATTAACATTTAAGCTTTTTTTTTTTATATATTTTTTAAGTTTAGCAAATGACTAATAAGGCCTTTAGGCAATATTTCGAGTACGTTATCTTTGTCCAATTTTGTCTTGGAAAAATGTACATAATTATGATTAAGTAAATCGTCAAATGCCTTAAGTTATTATATATTCATATAAGTTCTAAATGTAAAAGAAGAAAAGAAAAAGAGAAGAGATTTTTCAAAAAAAAAGGAAAAATAAATAAAAGCAAAATAAAGAAATATATATAACAAAACTGTACGGTGTGTTAACGGCAGCCAAAATGCATCATAGCTTTTACTTAGCTAATAAAACAGTTCCCTAATAGTTCCCATAGAAACTTTATGGGCAAAAAACATCTACATCCTGGGAAAGTTTGTTTTTTTGTATATTACGGTAAATGACAATTGCTATATTCTTGATCAGCATCAAATTCTGAGTCGATTTAAGCCTGTCCGTCTGTCCATCAGTTGTAAACATTCTCCTTGTAGAAAAATTCAGAAATTTAAAAGCCGCCTTGGAAAACCCTAACTAGATAATTGAAAAAAGTAAAATCCCAATAGTAGGTCATAGCTCACTATTAATCACCCTACAGTTATTCCAACAACGTATTATCAAAGTAAGGCGTTATATAGGAAGTAATGGCAAAGGTGGACGGATCCGAAACATTTTCAAAAGCACTCGTCCTTGGAGCAAATTAATATCAGTGTACCAACTTTCACCGAAATATCTCAAAAATTGCAAATTATAAGTTGAACACAAGGAAACAAGATGGACGGGCAGATTAGCTTAAATCAATGCAGAAATTGATTTTGAATCGACCGGCATAATAAAACATGAGTATATTTCAAGCCCTTCTCCATGTGGCATATATTTGCACACACTTAATAGATCCTTGTAGCACAAGTGGCATGGAATAAAAAAAGTAGCGATTTTTTTTTTACGAAGATACCTGTAATTCGTCTCAATATGCTTACCAT
>NW_024004674.1:0-15990 GCF_014805625.2 Glossina fuscipes | reverse complement strand
TCTGTCCGTTTGTCCGTCTTGTTTCATTTTATATTAAGTTTGAGCCGGGATAGATCCTCCGATCTATAACGATAGATTTAGAATCACTTTCTCAATCAACTTAAGCTTTTCTGTCCAGATTGTCTTGTTTAAAATCTCTTTCCGAATCGATTTAAGCTTGTCTGTCCGTTTGTCTGTCTTATTTCGTTGTGTTCGAATAGCAGGCAGCAATTTTTGAGATATTTTGATGAAATTTAGTACCCAAACAGAAAACTATTGAACATGGTTCGGATCAGATCACATATTCGATCACTTCCCATATAGCGCTTTATTTTTAAAATTCGTTATCTGAACAATTGTAGGATAGTGTATCCGTGGTCGACTGTAGTATTTTTATTTGTTTTCTTCTATATATATCAGCATTCGAGTCGCTTGATTGATATAAAAGATTAAGAACTATTTAGTTACAACAATTTTTAGAAATTAGAACTTTGTTTACCTGTGGATAACTTTTAATGAATACCACTTCTCAGCTTATTTTGAACCATCATTCAAATAATGCGGCAGACAAGCACATTTTATTTGTAGTACGATAACCGTCGACCGATGATAAGATTTTCTATCTTGATTGGGAAATTTATTAAAAAGTGCTTTCTTAACAAGCCCGTCTATTCGTCCACCTGCTTATGGTATTTTATTCATGGCCGCATAAATTGATTTACAAACCTGAAGCTGGTTATATTAAATTTCTCCTTGAAAGCCGTAAATTATATATGGAGATTATCATAATCTGTCCACAAACTTGTTAACAAAAACTAAAATAATATAAATCAAAGCAATCGTTTAAAGATGTGAAAAGTATATGGTCCAACTGGCTCGCCCATAATGGACATTTTTTAAAATTTTTTTTATAGTTAAAAAAGTGATATATTCTTGTCCACTAAAAAACAAGTTTCTTTTTACATTAAATTTTAATTAAAAAAAAAAAGATTTTTGTTTTCATCGAAGACATGAAAAAAATTGTTGTTGGTATTTATTTTATTATTAAATTCTATTTATTTATTATTTTAAAAAAATATTGTTTTCCCTTTCATTTCTTTTTACTGAATTGATGGGCATGCATGATTCATTCCAAGATGGTATGTAATTTTTTCTACACTTTCAGTTGAAACACATTTTAAATAATGATTTAAAAGAATAAGCGAACAGTAAGCAGTTTATCTTCCAATTTTCTTTTTTGTTTTTAAACAAAATAATTTACAGATAGCAGTATCCTTAAGTTTGCCACGAGCTTGCCTTATGCAAGATTCACTAAATCTTGAAGAGTACAAGACACACATTTTTGCGAGAGCCGCACATCTCTTTTGCGTATTGCACTTTATACTGCACTCCTTTAAAAAGTTTGTTTACTGTTCAAAGTGTGAGGTGTGTGGGAAAAAGGCGGGGTGAGTGACTAAATCGAAAAGAATGCACTCGAAGTAGACAAGTCCTAAGAGGTAAAACATAAAGTGCCTTTAAAAAAGACACACACAACCTTGTCTTCAACACATGTATTTTGATCAACGGCGTTTATTGATGAAAATGATAGAGTAATGCCCTAATTTTCTACATAAAACAAAAGTTTTCCATTTAGTATTCAGTGCATGTAGGCACTAGTCATGGAACGCTCAAAATAACATTTTCGGGATTCATTGCTTTTATTGTTTGATTTGAAGAAGCCTGCTGCCGAAGTCCATCAAACACTTCTAGTAGTTTATGATTTTGCTACTCCGGCATATCTGAGTTGTCAGGTTTGGTTCCAAAAGTCAATAACAAAGAATATCCTGAGGGACCAAAAGAATTCAAAGCCAACGAACTGCAAGATTTATTGAACGAGAACTCAATTCAATCAGTTGATGGATCAACTGGTTATAAACGTTGGCTACCATACGAATTGACTGAAAGTACTGCTTCGAACCGTTTGAACAATACGGTCTCATTGCTTGCCAGGCGGAAAAAGGAAATTCTTCCTTGGAGTATTGTGACAAGCAATGAAAAGTGGATCTAATCTGACAATCCCAAGCGCAAGTAGGCATGGGTTAATCTAGAAGTGGGATATTTATGAACACAAAGTTTTTGCTTTAGCATATGGTGGGATCAGTAAGGTAGAGTCTACTATGACTACCTAAAACCGAATGAAACTATTACCACAAATATCTACCGACCTTAAGTGAACAAATTGAATGATGTTTTATTGGAAAAGACACCGTCAATAATCGTTAACAGACGCAAAGTTATGCTCTTGTATGACAACATTCGATCACCCGTTGCAGCAGTTGTCAAGACTGCATTGTTGCAGCTCCAATGGGAAGATCTGCCATCCACAACGTATTCCTTAAAGGAAGTGCGCAAATGGGTGGATGATTGGATCAATGCCACACCACACCAATAACGTTCTTCCGACACGGTGTTGCCATGTTAACAGAGCTAAGGGAAAAAGTTGTTTAAAATGATGGAAAATATTTTGATTAATGTATATCGTACCAAATTCTTCTCAACAAATGCCTTTTTCCAATGAAAGAATGATCAAAATGCATGCAAGCACCTAAATAATAAAAATTTGTTTCCGCATTTCTTCTTTCGTATGAAATCTTAATCACGCAGGCATTACATAGAGTCATCAAATAAGTTTTAAGAATTCCTGTAAGCATTGTACTCCGCATTATAATGACATTATAATCGACTTCAAACAATATATTGAAAGACATTTGATCCAAACTCAAACAGAAGAGCATTTCATTAACGTTTGCTTTCGAAACCACGAAAAGGATGACTAGATCACTACCAAGCATAAGCAGTTCCTTTTTTCCAATCTCGCCCTCTATTGCGTATATGCGTGAATTATGCGTTAGGTTTGCTTGATAGCAGTTATGCAGACAATTATCTTAATTTATGGCTTAAAATCTTAAATATACTTTACTCTAAAAATACTTCTTCTTCTATATAAATAATATAATATAATACAAATATATAAATACGTTCTATATAACAACTACATTGTCTACGACGTTTGTTCAGCTGGCCTTATAGATAGTAATAAATGTTTTAAGTTATAAAATTTTTTTTTCCATCAGTTATTTTAAATGATATTTGTTTGGTTATTAAAAGTTTATTTACTATCTTTCAATACATTAATAGCTGGCCTACTTACTCTCTGTATAATATTTGATAAGAGAGAGGGAACAATGAAAGGTATGCAAGTTTTCATCTAATTCATGTGATTTTTAAAATTAACGACAATGAAATTAACGACAATGAGTGCCTTTATCTCATATGAAAAAATCTTGATATTACGTAAAGTGCTCTTCTTCTTCTCACATATATTTCTTACATTAATTGCTATCATTACATAAACGTCAGATAGGAAATTAGATAAAAGATAAGATTTATAAACGATAATCAATAAAAAATCCATTCAAATATCATTTCGCTGAGGGAGACTAACATACATAACATAAATATGTAAATCTACATATAATATAAAATAATGTATACATTCATATATGTACGATATATTTTATATGAATGTACCTTATATATATATATATTCTTTCATATTAATATAACCAATCACACAAGGCATCTCTCGTGTTCGTGTACGAAAGACGAAACAAGAAGTGACAGAGAGGTAGTCATCGAAACTTACTGAGTATGCGCCCCAGCCGGTGTATATTATGCCTTTACCGACTGAGCATTTTCGATAGGTGCGACCAAAGTATTAACACTTACTTGCTTAAAAGGGAAAGCCCATGCGAAATTTTCGAAAACAACAGCCAACTATTAAATACCCTACACCAACCTATAGATATTCACATTGCAACTTTTCAAAGTGAAGCGTTATATGGGAAGTGGTCGAAAAAGCGGTCCGATTCGAACTATTTTCAACAAGATTCGTTCTTGACCCGAAATACATGCATGTACCGAATGTCATGAAAATATATCAAAAGTTGCTAACTGTGTGCTAAGCTAAAGGAAACAACACAGGTGGACGGACGAATAAAGAAACTAAAAGTTGGGACTACCCCAAGTCTTTCTAAGTGTCTATAACATATTTCAAAATTTTTACTTGCATTTCTCTCGAAATTTGAATTCTTAAAAAGTAGTGCAGTATAACACTAAAAATTTTCATTGATCTCTTGGGTATTTTTAACAACATCTGTAAATCGATATTCTCTAGTAAAACGCGAAGAGTATGTCTTCGTTGCCTTAACTAAACCTTATTTATTAAAAGGAGTAGCACGAAAATCAATATTTTAGAAACTCCCCCTCCCCTCTCCCAATTCTCAAGTTTCACTTGTCGTGCCCATGGAAATTAAATTATGCTATTTGAAACGGAAATTTGCACCAATGAGAGTGTATGCGGCGGCGCCCTTGAATTAAAAATACCTCACAAGAATAGCTTCGCTGTTGTAGTTCATGCAAATGATTTTTTCTTTTTTTTTTTTTTTTGTTAATATTTGAGGATGTGCTTAACGACCTTCTGGAATGTTATTATTCCTTTAGAGGTGTGTAGGCAATAGGCAAATGCCTATTTTAGAAAAAGACGGAAGAACACTACAAAGCCGACTACAAAATTGTTGTAATTTTCTTCAAGACTTTCAAGGCAGCCCGCCATTGATTGAAATCAAGTGCACAACGTTTTTATATCAAAGTTTTTTTCTCTGATTTCTAACGAAACGAATCATTAACATTATTTAAGGATAAAATAAGCGTATGCAAGCGTACATTAATAACTATGTAATAATAATTAAAAAAAAAAAAAAAAGTAAAAAAAAGTTAACCTGATGGTCATCAGTTTTTACTTACTAACCTGTTTTTCTTGTATTCTTCTTCTTTTCCCTGGAAATTAATCGAAATTTCCTTGACCATCAAAAGATAACACTGATTCATATACATGTGCATGTATATGAATAAACAATACCGTTACCGTGAAGCAGGCGGGAAAAGAAAAGATAAAGAAATGAAGTTTAAAAAAAAAACAAAAAAAAAAAAAAGCAATGAGAAAAGATTAAAGACTATAAATAAAGTCATTAAACTCGTTAAGGTGCTTTAAGAAGAAGGTCAGGGATGCGGTAGAGCGGTAAAGCGTTAAAGCACGTGCATGTAAGTTTTTTTTTATTACTTTGCGGTAATGACTTCAACTTATTAATTATTCAAATAAAATTTAATTATTGTTTTTATTACTTTTTCTTTTTTCTTTTTTAATGAAGAAAAAAAGGACTTTGTTTTTACTGCTATTAATATTTTAAAGATGAATAATTAATGTGTTGGCTTTTTTTTTTTATAAAATATTTACAATCTGTAGAATCTGTCTGTCTGTTTTCAAAATTTGATAAATTATGTAAATAATTAAAAGATGATTATGATGATGATGATGATGATGATGATGATGATGATGATGATGATGATGCACATCAATGACCCTCGTATAAAATATATTGCTTTTTTTTTTCTTTTTTTTTTTTACTTTTACTTATTTTGCATTTGTAAACACCGAGATACCTTCAAATCAAAGTGATGCATAACTTACGATTGCTTACGCACTTCGTTAAACGCCAAGTTATCTCTTCAATAAGCTTTACGCATAAAACACGCCTACATAAAGGCTTATCTATAACGCAAAATATGAGTTAATGAAGTAATTAGTCAATGGTGAGTGAATGCCTTAGAAAGGAAATTAATAAAAACAATCAAGTTTTCGATAATAGCTCAGAAGGCAGATAAGTAACGGCCAAATTGTAAACTCTTAATAACAGCTTCCAGCGCAATTCAGTAATTACTGCTAACAAGCAATCGTAATGACAGTGATAATCTCAATTTTCTTCTTTTATTGGCGATTTTCTTTGTGTTTCTCAAGCGCCAACATGCAAATGGAAATCTCCTCTAATGGAATAGTCATGAAGCAAAAAATGTTCCTCCCTCTTGCAAATCTCTCGTTATTAAAAACAGTGTTAATAGAAGTTGCCTTCTCAGCTTAGACAGATGATGGTCTCAGTAATAGTGAAAATTGAGTCCAGTAACATTGAAATAATAAGAACAGCAGTAGTAGTGTTAGTAAAGGAAACAAAAAAGTCAAAATATCAACAATAGTGACATTACGGCATCTCGATACTAACCCTGCAATACAAAAAAAATGGTAAGTATCCGCATAGTGGAGATAGCAAAGTATACAAGGATACTACTAGAGACAATAGCAATTGCTTGTCGGAGTTTTAGATTAGTGGACCACATCACCACGTCTTTGTTCTGCTTCCGCTACTCTTTTTGCTGCTTGTTATATCGATGATAATGATGAATGAGATAATATTGAAGAAAAGTGATAATAAAGAAGTAAAAGAGATGTGTATTAATTAAAAGAGAATAGCAATGAGGATGATATTAATAGAGGTAGATGTGTAGTAAGAAAGAGCACGAAAGAGCTGCGCTGGTAGTAGTTTTACAGCAACAGTCTTTACATTACTATACATACATACCCCCGCATCGATTCTAAACATAAGGGTAGTATAGAAAGTATTGATGAATGAATAGTACTGAAGGGCAGTAATGTGTACTCTTGTAGTGATAATAACTTAAAAATGTAGTAAAAAAAGAGCACTAGGAAAGTGCTACCAAAAACGGACTGTAAAATAATAGGAATTAAATATCTACCCCTTATAATTGGCTCAGCAGTAATAATATTTTTTTTTTTTTTTGTTTAATAACCAATCACTCCGAGAATGTCCCCTATTCGTGTAACACGGTGGCCACGGCCAGAGAGAAGAAAAAGTGAAGAGTGGGAAAGGTATAGGGTTAAGGTAAAAGTAAGTGTTATCCCTTTACCGACTGAACACTCGCTATAGCTATGAGCAAACTAAAACTTCAAGGCAATGAGATTGGAACCCGCGAAGACGGACTTATTAGTAGCCGTTCTTACCTATTCAGCAGCAGGAAAAAGACCACGGTATTGCCAGCGGTAGGTGGCAAAGAATGATAACAGTTATAATAACATTCTCCAGCATTTATTCTGTGCGTACTGTAGCAGTATTAGTAGTAATGGTAGGAGTTTTAGTCGAAACTGTAGGAGTAGAGATAGCAATAATAATAATAATAATAGCTGCAGTGATGTTCAGCGAAAACTTTTTAATCGCAAACATTATGCATTCCTAATTTCCATAATATTTTCGAGCACATAAAATACCAGTAGAAATTGTAAAAAAGTAATAAAAAAATTATAAGCAATAAATTCAAACAGAATCGTAAGATCCCAGCATTAGATCTATTTGTAAGTGAATAAAAAACATTTATTTTTCTTGTGAATAGACGCTAGTACAGATCGTTGTGCATGTGCGAATTGATATCAAACGGTGTAACCATTAAAACGCATTGCTAGAAAGCTTTGAATTTTTGATCTCATAGATAACCAAAGTACTTGTTAATAGCATACACCATGCAATTCAAGCATAAAAATCGCATATTATAAAAGAAAGGATAATAATTAAGCGGAATGAAATTTCTACCTACCATACATAGTGTTAATGATGATTTGATTCATTCCATAACTTAGCAACAACAACAATAGCTGCCAAATACATTGCTCATATCTCTCTGCCGAGACTATTTAAGTTTGCAGTAGATTTCAATGGTAAAGTTAATCGATCGTAATAATTTTCTGTGTTACAAGCGGTCAGACGAATCAACGGTACTTTCCATTGAAATGAAACATTGAAAGAAAAGTTCAAACATAAGCAGTGTCATAAAATTTAATAATATGTCTAAAATAATTAATTAATTAAATATATCAGCTGCTTGTTTTTTTTTTTTTTTAATTTAAATTAACGTTAAAATTAATTACAATTAAACGATAATATCTCTTTGTTTCAAAAGATATATATATATATAATCGAAAAATATAATGCCTTATGTCACTGTCAAAATGAACGGCTCCTTAATGGCAATACAGTTCGATGTCAATACAATAATATAATGTATCTTATGAAGTCTCATAATGATGTGCACTATTCATCCATTCAAAAAAAAAAAATAAAATAATAATAATATTTTTTACTTTTTCATTATTATTATTGTAATTACTTTAGGGTAGAGAAGTACATATTAAGGTTAAAATCTTAAAGCAGTAGCATCCAAAGGCTATTGGCTTTATTGAAAAATTCTACCACTTTTAACATTTGAACCCGCGGTCATTGAGTTATTAGGCGAGATCGTTTATCTACTCAACGAATAGATTTTACGCTTGAATTCTGTGGGTCTACTGAATAATATTTTTATTAATAAAGAATTTTTTTTTTTCACATTTTATTTTGCTTTGTTATTATTATTCTGAGTTTGACATCCCTTCACTGCAAAGATTTTTGACATATTCCTGTTGTAAAGCCAATTGTGCAGTGGGAAAGAGAAACAAAGGAGAAAATATTTAAATTGGTAGCGATAAATATATATATATATATATATATATATATATAAAACTGGGCATTTGCCAATATTATGGTATGGTGTACATTATCTGCCTGCACCCTCATTCTACACGAATATTTATGTATAGATAAAAAGCAGAACAATTTGTATACGATCGCCTTAGTTATATTCTACACAAAAAGTACGCGATGCTTTTATTTGCAGACGTGATAATGCTAAATAAACGATTAGTATGTCTTATATAATACATTACACTGGCAAAATTCAAATGTTGTAAAAGAGGTCAATGGTAAAAATGCCATACCGTAAAAATCACCTTTTTGCGACTTAAATGATTTAGCAAATCTTAACATTATATTTATAATTAATTATCTTTCAATTACAAAATAATTAAAGTTTATCAACATAAATGGTTAACTAAACCATCTATAAAATCTTTTATAAAGATTTTAAATAATTAAAATTTTCTTCTTCTTCTTCTTCTTCTTCTTCGCGTGAATGATTCTATTCTTAAATCCTATTTTTCATTTCCTTTCATTATACCTTGGGGTGATATTAATAAGAAAAAATTGGAAAAAAATTGCGTTCGGATATAAAATATTTGTTCTGGTTAATCGTTTATATAACGTACAATGCACACCAAATACACTATTTTTGGAATTCAACGAACAAATTCTTCTCTGACACATAAATTGATATGAAAAGCTCCACCTCTCTAATAGGTATTGCAGCAGCGATAACTAAAAATATCAGTAAATTAAAGTTTGCAACAAGAAAAATGCATTTCTCGCATTACAATAACCTGCTTGTTGTCGATGTTATTGCATAGATGCTTGTTAAGGTAGCATACCCAGGCATATATATACATATATATATATATATGCATATGCGTATGTATATAAAAAAAATGAAGATTACCTTCTAAAGATAGTAGAAGTTGGCCATAAAAATAGAAACAGAAGTTGCCTTTAAAGTCTCGTGCATGTATATGTAATACGATCACTTTGTATGCTCACGTGCAAGCAAACATCAATTGTTACAAATAACGTAGACGTCGAACGACACGCACACGTTACGGCTTTCGTAAAGAAGAAACAGGTAGTTTTTTGTTATTTACACACAGAGGCCGGTGATGTTTACACCGGAGCATATATATATATATATATATATTATATCTATATACACATCTACATATATATATATATATATATATATATATTATGCATACGAAACACGACCGCATACTTGATAATGTTTATAAAAAAACTCAGCCGGCTGCTAGACATTTGTTTATTGTAGGAAAAGTTGTTTTCCTTAAGTCTTAACCATAAAGACAGAGAGAGCATAAGAGCGTGTGAGAGAGTTGCAGAGAAAAAGAGGAGAGATAGAATGAAAACTACAAATTGGTAGAGAGAGAGAGATAGAGAGAGAGAGATAGAGAGAGAGATAAGGAGAGCTGGTAAGAGAGAAGAGAATAAGAGCGATCGAAAGGCAGAACATAAGATTATCTGATAACACTTGACAAAGTGAATAACGCGCACGTATAGCGTTTTCGCACTTGACTAACAATGTTTTAAAAATAAGTATCTATCTATACAACAATAAAAATTTGTATGTATGCGTATATATATGCGTTTATAAACCTATACTTGACAAGGTCTTTAAAGCTTTTATTCTTATACAAATATGTAGAAATCAGCGGGCGTCTGAAATTATAGCACATGAGTTATCTCTTATAAAACACACACATTGTTCATATTTAAACTTTCTGTTTTATTGTTGATTTTGTGTTTTTTTTTTTTTTTTTTTGAAAAAATAATAATCATAAAGTATCTGACGCGAACAGATTGAATAAGAGAGACACCAAGAGTATGTGTGTGAATTCTCTTGTTTTTAAAAAACCATTCAAGTTGTTGTGCATTCTTGAATTTCTGTTAAATGTCCACAATTCACGCGACAAACTCGTGAATTTCAAAAAAAAAAAAAAAAAAAAAAAAAAAAAAAGAGACAAATGGAAACAAAAATAGCATTCAATTTAAAACGAACCTTAGATACCTACCAAGTCAAACTAAATGTTAGGGGATCGGTAAATCGATCACGTTTTACGGGATCATCTAGATATTTAGTTACTTACTAATACAAGCCCATTGGAAATACGGAACTGGCTAAAGGATAGAATTGATAAAAATTTTCTATTAGGACTTGTCTTAACACTTTTAAGATCTAACTTATATAATTTTAAAATTATTTCACCTCGGAAAGTAATCCATGTTTTTTAGACTACACAAGAACATTTTCCAATTTGTCATATGACTTCAATATTTTCGAAATCGACAACTTCAGCAACTGGGGCTTGAGAGTGAAATAAGTCCATATTTAATCTTGATCAAGGATATTTATAAGATTTCTGACCATCATTACCAAATAGCCGACTAGGCAAGAATCGTGACTACCAAATCTTTGTTTTCGGATTGAAATCTTAACGCGTTGCTTGCTTTGATCGTAGTTATAGTGACCCGTCGCTTGCCTATCTCCTTCTTTTTCCCTATTTCATTCCGACCATCACAATCACCGATTAGGAGAAATACACTGAGAAGTTGGTGATATAAATAAAAACTAAAGAAAAAAAGGTATCAAAATCATTATAATAAACGATTTTTTAACAATGGGCTTTTCAGAAACGAAGCTCCTTAACAAACTTCATTGTCAGTAACCCCATTTGTTCCGGCGAAAGTATGTCTTAGAGATATGCAAAACTTCCAGTTTTTTTAATCGAACGTTCTTACACCTCATCGGTCGAGTATGGCTTCTGTATTCCTTTGCACTTCTGTGCACCGGAACTTTGTAAAGTGTGTACAGTTGTTCGCAACGTGCTAATTCTTCACAGACAGTTCAGCTGTCCAACGTTAAAACGATTGCAATCTTTGTTTTCTTCTTTTTATGTGATCAACGCAGGGTTTGTCCATTACGCGTACTGTGATAGTCAGAAAAAGGTACCGAAAGAGAAGCAGATACGGAGTGGCCGCAGCCTAGTGAATGCTTACTCATTCGAAAAGCTCTGAAACCATAAAAAATATAACCGAGTAAACAAGCCTTCACTGTTGCTACGACCAAGTGTATTCGACCGTTTCGGGGTTTGATCCATGAACACTTTAAAATGATTGGTGGGCGAACGTATAAAGTTACCAAACACTTTTGAAGGCTTCGTTTCCAAAATCAATAAATGAAAACGATGCGTTTGTATTAAGGGATCCAAAGCAAACAAATTACCTTTCTTTTCTGATTATAACGCATATTTTGGAACATTATGACCTGGAAGCTTGAGCGCGTTCAAATAGTCTCCATGTTCACCGTTTGCATCTGCTTTGTTTGCCTAATCAGACGAGGTCCGCAGTTCTATCGAGTAGTTTGCTAGTAATTGGGTTAGCACAAATGTTTCCAATGGTTTAACTGTAGAAAAAATTATCCCCACGATGCCCGCTGATATACGGGTCATTTATGCGAAAGTGGAACAATTCGTACAAGTTAAGGGCCCAACTACACCTGCGGTGCAGAGGCCTAACATAATTCAAGTTATTCGCTTTAGGATTGTTTGAAAACCACAGCCATAACGATGCACCCTGAAGGGCAATACCCAGCAGTCAGGACTCACTACCACAACTACAACATTCTCTTCTTAAGAAGTTCCTCTACTTAGACATAGATAGTGAGTGGGCCCCTGAATCCCGTGGAACTTAAATGTAGACTATAAACCCTTTAGCATTACATATATATGTGTTTACAACTGACATGGCCTGCTCCATTTTCTCAACTACTAGTGCTTCACAGTATTCTACAACCTAACTATCCTGGTCCTGTTTCAGTTAGTTTGTGTTTTCTTCATAGAAGTTGTCTATGAGAAAAGAAGTGTTCACTTGTGAAAAAATCAAAACCCTTCCAGTGCAGCCCTAAGCTATCTATGAGAAAAACCTATCGCTAAATTGTAGACAATTAAGTCTTCAACTCTTCTTCCTCAGTCAGTTGTCCATCATTACCACGTGGAAATGAAAGTTTCGATACATCTATGCATCTACTTAACATAGTTTATCACCCAGTTGGGCTTGAAATAATAGATCTCTTAGATTGCGCAACGATTTGTCT
The DNA here is from genome assembly GCF_014805625.2 of Glossina fuscipes. NCBI lineage: Eukaryota > Metazoa > Arthropoda > Insecta > Diptera > Glossinidae > Glossina > Glossina fuscipes. The sequence goes on along the minus strand of NW_024004674.1, from coordinate 3,420 downwards.
AATAATGACACTAATAATAACAATAATAATATGTTCCAAAGCTTGATCTGTACATATTAGCCCAGAAAATAGGTGTGTGTTTTCTTCTAGCAACACTTCCGCTTCTGATAACCTCAGCAAAAGGTTTAGTCGGTAGTCAAGCAGACGTGGCCAACTTGACTGGGGGTTTTCTGTTGCCCATCAATATCTACGTTTTACTGGGCCTTCGTAATTTTCACTTAATAAAAAAAAAAAGATTAAATGAAGCCTCACGTGGTCAAGGCATAAAAAAGAAATAATATATATATCCTCTTGGAGTTAAAGGTTTCACCGTGGTACGTACGATGACACAAAACTGTTCTCTGATAGCGAACACACGCACACTTTCTACATTATATAACTTTCTTTAGCATTTCGTGGGGATCAAGTATAAAAAAAATATTCATTTATCAACTAACAAAAATCTTCACTTTATTAAACAGTGGGCATTGAGGTAAATGTAAGGCAATACATTTTCCTTAAAAGGTCAGAACTTAGTCATTAAAAAGGTCTGAGTGTATTGGGCGAGGTCTACTAATTGAAAGCCGAAATATTCAATATTCAGGCATTCACTAAAAATAAAAAACAAAACATCTTTGTTGTTATTTTTAAAGTCTCTTATCATAACTTTCTCAAATATTAAAAAAAAAAAAGAGATTTTTTATTTTTATGTTATAAAATTGATAACGCAATGATTTCATAAAACAGAAATATAATTTTTTTATTTTTTTTTTTTTTTTTTGGTTTTAGGTCCAGTTATCGGCAGTCGTCATATACAATGTTTTTTATGCTTCTGTTGTCTATCGTTATGTTATGCTCTACGTGTCAATTTATCGGTAGCCATTGTCGCCATGACGGACAAAAACTCTACAAAAAGTAATTTTGAGGAATTCGACTGGGATGAAGGCACCAAATCATATTTACTGAGCAGTTTCTTTTGGGGCTACATACTTACACAAATACCAGGCGGTCATATAGCTCAAAAATATGGTGCAAAGACGCTGCTTTTAATTGGCATAACATTGTGTTCATTGCTTACTCTGCTTACTCCATTGGCTGCTTCCGTAGGAGGTTGGAAATTGTTGTTTGCTGTACGTGTGGTTCAAGGTTTGCTGCAGGGCTCAGTGCATCCAGCCACTCATGCTATGTTAGCCAAGTGGGCTCCAGTCGAGGAGAGAGGCAGCTTGGGTACATTTTGTTATTCCGGATCACAATTTGGCACTGTCCTGATGTTGGCTGTTAGTGGTTACATAGCTGATTCATCGGCCGGTTGGCCAGGTATTTTTTATGTCTCGGGCGCTATGGGCTTTGTATGGGCTCTATTTTGGTTTCTATTCGCTGCCAGCACGCCGGCTGAACACAAAAGCATTACCAATGAAGAAAAGAAACTTATAGAGAACTCTTTGGGTCAAGTGGAAAATAAACCTCAAGTAAATGGTCCCACGCCATGGCTTAATATATTTACTTCGGCTCCTTTTATATCCTTGATAATTGTGCACTGTACGCATATGTGGGGTTTCTGGACTCTATTAACTCAAATACCCAATTACATGAAGAACATATTGGGAGTAGATATTAAAAATAGTGCATTGCTTTCCTCCTTGCCTTACGCTGTGATGTGTTTGCTGTCCTTTTTCTTCATATACCTATCAAAAGTACTGGCACGCAAGGATAATGTATCGCTGTCATTCAATCGTAAATTCTTTAATAGTATTGGCCATTGGATACCGATGGTATCGCTGATCGCCTTAGGTTATGTAACCAAAGAACATGCCACATTGGCTGTTGTCCTGTTAACGTTAACAGTGGGCATAAGTGCAGCCACATACTTAGGATTCCAAGTGAACCATATTGATCTCTCACCCAATTATGCGGGTACTCTAATGGGCATTACGAATGGTGCTGCCAATGTAATGAGTGCTTTAGCACCGCTGGCAGTTGGCTTCGTCGTCGACGATGTGGTAAGTTAGTGAGTGTAGCTCACGGAAAGGAACGTTTTTATAAAAACGATAAAATATTTTTTTATGTTTATAGACTAACGTGTTTGAATGGCGTACGGTATTCTTCATAGCGGCGGGATTTTATTTCGTAGGCAATCTTCTGTTTGTTGTATTGGGTAAAACTGATGTGCAGTGTTGGAATTCGCTCACGGAAAAACCTCTGAATAACTGCCAGTTACGTTTAGTAAATGATGTTGAATCTCCTGTTTTGCTAAAGAATGGTGATGTGAAAGCGACAACAAATCATAAACAAAATGGTACACACTAGTCTTAGCTGTAAATAACGGGGGATGTTTTAAATCCCAGATTTTCCGAACTGAAGACCTCTTTATATTTTTTATTTAAATCTAAGATGGTTGCATTCATAAAACGTAAACCGAGAGACTAGAGCTAAGCATTAAATTTGTTATTAACATTTAAGCTTTTTTTTTTTATATATTTTTTAAGTTTAGCAAATGACTAATAAGGCCTTTAGGCAATATTTCGAGTACGTTATCTTTGTCCAATTTTGTCTTGGAAAAATGTACATAATTATGATTAAGTAAATCGTCAAATGCCTTAAGTTATTATATATTCATATAAGTTCTAAATGTAAAAGAAGAAAAGAAAAAGAGAAGAGATTTTTCAAAAAAAAAGGAAAAATAAATAAAAGCAAAATAAAGAAATATATATAACAAAACTGTACGGTGTGTTAACGGCAGCCAAAATGCATCATAGCTTTTACTTAGCTAATAAAACAGTTCCCTAATAGTTCCCATAGAAACTTTATGGGCAAAAAACATCTACATCCTGGGAAAGTTTGTTTTTTTGTATATTACGGTAAATGACAATTGCTATATTCTTGATCAGCATCAAATTCTGAGTCGATTTAAGCCTGTCCGTCTGTCCATCAGTTGTAAACATTCTCCTTGTAGAAAAATTCAGAAATTTAAAAGCCGCCTTGGAAAACCCTAACTAGATAATTGAAAAAAGTAAAATCCCAATAGTAGGTCATAGCTCACTATTAATCACCCTACAGTTATTCCAACAACGTATTATCAAAGTAAGGCGTTATATAGGAAGTAATGGCAAAGGTGGACGGATCCGAAACATTTTCAAAAGCACTCGTCCTTGGAGCAAATTAATATCAGTGTACCAACTTTCACCGAAATATCTCAAAAATTGCAAATTATAAGTTGAACACAAGGAAACAAGATGGACGGGCAGATTAGCTTAAATCAATGCAGAAATTGATTTTGAATCGACCGGCATAATAAAACATGAGTATATTTCAAGCCCTTCTCCATGTGGCATATATTTGCACACACTTAATAGATCCTTGTAGCACAAGTGGCATGGAATAAAAAAAGTAGCGATTTTTTTTTACGAAGATACCTGTAATTCGTCTCAATATGCTTACCAT
>NW_024004673.1:0-13844 GCF_014805625.2 Glossina fuscipes | reverse complement strand
GTACTTTATCTCTGTGTGTGTGTGTGTGTGTGTGTGTGTGTGTGTGTGTTATTTACTCTATACATCACAAGTATCGCTCTCGACGATCAAATCCAGCCACATCATAATTTACGCAGACAAGGTTAAACAGTTTTCTTTCTTTCCCCTGGTGCTCACTAAATTTTATGAAACTATATATAAGAAAATGCAAGAAGCTCTCTGTCTCGAGGAGGAAATCATTCAATACTGAGTATTTCATCAATTCACAAAAATTGAAAAACGCAGACTCATTCATCGATTTAGGAGGTTCTATTCAACCAAGGACTACGTTTTAATCTGCACTCTGAGTTCTCTTTAAGTAAAACTAAGTTGGCGCTAGATTTCATTAAACGGAGGTCCAACAAGTTTAACGATCCTTGCGTTACAAAAACGCTATATATGAGCTTAGTCAGACCAACGCTTGATTGTGCTTCCTACAGATGTTATGTAGAGTCAATAGAATCCTTTCAAAAGTAATCCTTGCTGTTTGCGCTTAGGAGTTTGGCTTGGGACCTGCTTGCCTCCTTATGAAAATTGGTTGCTTCTGTTAACCTTACCCTCGCTATTCTTTGTGTTTTCTTCTTTAGTTAGTTATTTGGTAAGATCAACTTTAATCTCTAATCGATACTCTAGGAATTTTATCTTCAAAAAGCTTAGTCAATGTAAATGTACTTACGAGGTTTTCAAGCTGTTTAGAGTTGTTTGCAGAAAGCTAAACGATATCTATTCACTATTCACCTAAGCTCACTATCGCACCCGTTGAGTTCTTTCAAAACAGCTATCCCTAATACGCGAGATTTGTCAATGTCGTACTTAAACTAACTTGCAGTCTTGACATCTGAGTATGATTCGAAAATTAACTGGAGTTGTTTACTGTTATCGGCCGCCAAAATTTTGCCTATTCGCCATGGCTTAGGAGTTGATTCGCAACTCGGTTCGGTACCGGCCGTCCGTGTGCCTCTGGGCGATATATCTATATGCTTTTTTACTATTTTTTTTTTTCTTTTTATTTATACATAAATTTTATTCTTCTCATTTTCCTTTCTTTACATCTCTTTATATACTTTGTATCAGTTTTTGATTCGACTGTCAATTTATTTAGCTGAATTTGTGTAAATAAATAAATAAGTTCAAATTTTTAATAATAATCAGAACAGTAAAACATATTTGAGGCAACCGCCGCACACATCTATTTTTGGTACACACAGGACTGGGCGATTTTAATTAATATGTCTTTATATCTTTCCCTAATGCCATTCCTTAAAAAAAATTTGTGCAAAAATGTATTTATTTAATTGTTTTTTAGTTTCATCCGTTCCTAAAAAATGAAGCATTTGTTCTAGTATTTGAACACGTATGTAGTAGAAACTTATGTGGTATGCATAAGTTAACCCTATTAAGCGTGGAGAAAAAGGAGAAAAGGAAAAGAAATGTCATAAAAAATTACCTTTGCTATCAGTTATATCGTGCCCCCTAACAATGAAAAGCCCACTCCTACTTCTTCTCCTCATTTGATCATTTTAATTATAAAACGACTTAAATGTCGTCGGAGGATTGCAGGATGCTTTGGCAACTATCGGCACGTCCTCAAGCAATTGCAGTTCCATAAAAAAAATATTTGACACAACCTCAAAAGAATATCAATCCTTGGCGGGCCCTCGCTAAGCATGTGATGTCCGATTTTATGCGCAGTCTTATGTAACCAACACACATGAAATTTCGTCATGGAGTGAAGATATTATTATATTTTATTTACTTATTCCAAAAAGTATATAACTAATTTTATTACTAAAATGCATTTATAAAATAAAAGTATATGCACGCAAGTGAATAAGCTTCCATGGAATCGATATATGTGAATGTGAACAAGAAAGAGGGTAAAGGCCTTTGAGTTGGGCTTCTTGCTATTTTGTCAACACCTAACTCTGAAGCAAAGCAATTCCTCTCAGACGACTAGCGTAAGGTACTGCTAACGATCATTGTAGAGGCTCGTAGAGCGGCCCCGCTACTAAATCCACAGATTCTGGCCAATGTTTGCTGCTTAGCTCTTGATGGCCAACCATCTCACTTTTGGCACTTAACATGGGCCACAGGAATTTTTCCAGCGCGGGCGTTTCCCGAAATCTCGAGCGCAATCTATTTCTCTGTTTTCCAAAATAGACGGGATTGTCCGAAAACGACTAATACACGTCTTTTTCTACCAAACACCACAATATCGCGCATTACCCTCGTGTTTGAAGCGGCGACCGAAGGCTTTCAAGCAGCCGTGTTCCGTAAACTAGGTTACATAGAAATTAACTTCACCATATCCCCGCTAGTTTGCAATTTTTGGTTTTAAACTGTGTGTCTATTTCCCTTTCGGCGAATGGTCTGATCCGTTTTGCCATTTACCATTTCTGGCAAGGCGGCGTTCCTCCTTTGGATTCAGAACTCTGCTTTTATAGCTTCGTTTTAACTGATAGATCGATCGCAGGGCAGCTTCCCCGGACGTGGTACGGAAGTATGTGCATACTGTTGGACTGGGGATCCATCGCCCGACAGCATAAAGAGCTCACGTGTAGCATTACCTATTTTACCAATTTAACCAGTTGGCGTATGCGGTTTTCTCTTGTGTCTCCTGCATTTACCATCAGTCTTTTTCGGGCTATGCTTGAGGCTATGCTCTGCTATCGAGGTGGTGATAATTAGATCACCTTTAAAATTACTCCACGTTATTTAAGGGCTTCCTTAGTGGTAACCTCACAGTATTATACTGAGATGCGCCACATAAATCCTGTTCAGCTTGGGTTTCTAATATATGATCTTCCTATATTACTGTAAATTCAAATACATAAATAAATAAATAATTTTAAACGCGTCTGGAATTTCGTGCACCAGACAATGTATTTTTATTTTAGTAAAGTAATCCGAAAGGTTATGTAAAGCGTTTGCTAAGGAAATGTCTTTATTTCCACCTTTTTCAGATAATACAACTTTTAACAATCTATACACAGAGAGAGAGAGAGAGAGAGTGTGAGAGATAATGAGAGAGTGAGAGAGAGAGAGAGAAAACGTTAAAAATGAGTTAATTAAAATTTATGACATTATTTGTTTTTCAATGCTTGTTGCATTAAAAATAGTTTTTTGTTTATGATGACTATGAAAAACGAAAACTACTTTTTGCTTGGAGAATTACGATTGCGAATGTATACAAAATTTTGTGCTAATAATAAGAACATCGAAGAGAATAATTTCTTTATAAAATAATAATCAAAATGAAATTTAAATGCAATAGAAACTAAAATGTATATTTCAAGCAGAAAGCAAAGCATGCCAACGTTCATAAATATGCATAAAATATTTCCAAGTATGTACGCAGTTTTATCAGTAATATTATGTTAATAGTTTTTGTCGTTTTGAAATGGTAAACAACAATAAAAATCCAATAAAAACCAGATATATGGTAAATATACGATATACTAAAGCGTTAAAGGTAATATCAGTAACTAATAAATTTTGAAAACAACAACAGCATTAATAACAAGTAAGAAAATTACATTGTGTGAGGACCGAACCTTTTATGCCCATCACCCTTTGTCCCCAAGAAAAGAACATGTAATACGAAGTGAGCGCAGATGATTTCTTCTATTTTTAAAAATAAAAATTTTTGTCGTATAGGCATATGGGCGTTGTAGGCGTGTCCTTTGAAAAGTTTAGATCAATTCCAAAACTCTTTTCCGTCATGCATCGGTCATAAGTATAAAAATTATCCTTCGGCACTCAAAATGCTTGAAAAGAAGGTGAAGAGTCGATCGATGCATCCAGAAAAATGGCAGTGATATACGGAGAGAGAAGCAGATAAAGAGAGAGAGGGTGTCAGAGAGAGACAGAATGTGTGCGAGAGAGGGAGAGAGAAATTGAAAGAGAGGTGGTTTAAAAGGGGGTGACAGAGAACGAGAGAAAAAAGAGAAAGGGAGAATAGGAGAGAACAAAAAGGGGCATGGGAGAAAAAGCGTGAGCGAGCAAAGAAACGAGAAAATTTATTTACGCGACATATTAAAAAGTAAATATATATATATGACCTTGCTATAGTTTACAGGTTTTGTAGTTGAAGGCAAAATTTTGCAAGAGTTTTTCTTCTTCTACCACGAAAGCAAGAGTTCAGGGGATCGGTTTCTATAAGCAGTGCTTTCCACCTCATGCAAGAATGCATCTTAAAAATTCCTTCACTGACCTTTAGGAGATTAAACTGAATAAGTCTCTAATACGGTAGTGAGAAGCTTACGGAAACAGGAACTATACCGTCATCACACCTTAAGTCTAATAGATCGTTTCCTTAATATATATTACTTGCAAATGAGTAATTTTTACGCCTGATGGGCATTCATAAAGCAATTTGTTCTTTTCAATCATTAGCTGATGAGGCACGCGAACTCGTACTCATTCGCCAATATCAACCAAACGATCGATGGGTTTAAATAATTCCTTTTCTTCTTCTAAAGTCTTCTAAGTCTGTCTTTCCAAATTAATTCACATTAGAATTGATCTTTCTAACACAGTGATTTGTACACGACCGGGTGATAAAACGCGCTGCTTTTTTATAGTCACTTCAGTTTATTACACATTCACGTTATCATTTACCCAATCACTGCGCTTATGATGCGCACTACATTTACTTACACGTTCCCGTTTTAAGAGTGCTAGTTATTTTTATCTACGAACGGATGTGAGCAAACATCTGTTTAGGTCGAAACACATTGTCGTAAGAAGGACAAAACGAGAATCGGGCATTCACGACACGAATTGTCGAATCGGCGGCGATATTTGACTTTCGCATGAAATTAAACAATTCTAACTCGTCCGCCAATATCATATCCTAACCTAGTTACCTTACTCTTAACCTAGTTAACCTACTCTTAGCTTAATTAACTTACTCTTAATCAACAGTATGAAAACAAAACCAGATCTGACTTTGGTCTTCAAAAGGCCTCGATTTAGTTTCTTTGAAAAAATTGTTCGAAATTTGAATTTGGCTTTGCTAAAAGGAATAATGCTAAACTTGTTTATTTTCTACGGCTGTTCAACAAGTACTAACTTACTGATTGCCCTAAAATTCGACATGTGGTTGCCTGCACGCTTTCTCCCTGAGATGATGAAAGTAATTTGTTTCTTTGAGGTTCTACCTATGGTTAGGACACATACTTGTTGCTCCTCACTAGCTTCTGAATCCGCAATATTTGAATATAGATGAAGATAAGTTTCTTATTTACATAAATATTGTTTGCTTTTCACAAATGCTTTCAATAAATTTTGAAAAAAAAAAAAGGTACAAAATACTAAAATTTTACAACGATGATAAGTCTTGTTGATAAATATTCATATTATTACATCTAGGAGAAATACACATACGAAAAGAGAGATGAAAAGAAAAAGTGAGATAGAAAGAGAGAGGGGGAGAGAGAGACAGAGAGAATAAGAAAGAGAGATCGGTAAACACTTGTTAAAGCATTGTTAGTATATAAATGCTTTAAGGAAACATTAAGCAAAAGAGTGATTATAACGACAAAAGCTATATTCCAAAGTGTAATCATACGTCACAATTATTCACGCATCACCTACATGAACAATAAGTAAAGCGCACCAAAGCCTTTTTCTTCAGAAAATAATCCGAAGACTAACAAACAGCACACGCACACAAGCACCTATGTGCGCATATACGCGCTTTTACACAAAGATGGCAAACAAGTCTTTCAAACACATACTATCCCTCTATCTATCTCACCGAATTACTCAAAATTTATTTAGAGTATCGGCGGAGCATGTTGCGTTATCTCATTTTATGCGATATACGTAAGCGTTGGCGAGTAAAATGTGATTAGTGTGTGTAGTGGTGAGCGATTTACTGCACTGATCGCGCTTACAAGTTTTGTATAAAAGCAATGTGACCGCCTTTCAACAAGAATAGTCCGTTTAAGAACGTTTCTGTTAAAGGAACTGTGCGTCTGTTTTCTGTTTTCTTTAATAAAAAAAGACGCGTGAATCTATTAAAATATAAGAGAAATCGCTTAGAATAGAGTTGTAATTGTAATTGAAATTTTATTTTTTGCGTATTTTTAAAAAAAAAAATTTCTTTTTTTTTTTGTTTTTAAAATTGAAATAAGTTTGTTTGTTTTTTTTTGTTTTTTTTGTTTTTTGTTTTTTTTTTTTTGGGTTTTATATATAAAAGGAGTGAATATTTCATGCTTGTAACACATAAAACAAAAACAACAACGGAAAGAGCGGTCATCCACACACGTTTCACTACACAATAATATAACCACACATTCATAATATCAATGTGAGAGGAATTTTGATTAAAAAAAAAAAATACGAAAGCAACAAAAAAAAAAAAAAAAATAAGAATAATTAAAAATATTAAGAAAAAGGAAAAAATATTTAATAAACGAAAATAACTGTGATACAAAGTAAATAATAAAATATATAAATAAATTCTGCCATCCTTTCTGCAACGATCATTATGGTTAAAAATCGTCGTTTTGATGAAGGTATGTTACACTTTGTTTGTTATAAATGCTAAGACAATACGCAGTCAAGTTGATAATAAAAATGGTTTGTCACCAAAAACTTTATATTTTCCTTCAACGATTAAAAGTACCCTACAATTATTTTGCCACTTCACTTGTTATAGCCAGAATTATTCAAACGAAATCTCCTAACGAGTATCCTTAATAAATATGAGATTTCAAGTCGATTATAGCAAGTCTTATCGATTCTTTTCGGTTTATCAAATGCGCTGTGTATTTGTGTTCCTGAAAATCTTTATAAAGTAGAATAATCTTAAAATATGGGAAAATATTATGTTTTCTTTTCATGACTCATCAATGATCATGGTCTGGTAAATCATAGCAGGGAGCGCCGCATCGAGCAAAATTGATGAAAACTGATACGATCTGAAAGAAAGATATTTCATAGCATCAATAATATCAAAAAAAAAAAAAAAAAAACATACCAATCGGGGCGCTCTAGCACGCCTATGGTAAAAACAAATGATAAAGTGCGAGTAGAGAATTTCGAAAGCCCAAGGAAAATATCCCAACGCTCTTCGGAACGATATATAGCTTACAGTAGGTCGTCGGTTGATACTAAGTAGAGTAGATAGGGTAGATCGTAGATAAGTAACAGACAGAGTATACAGGCTTTTCAAATTTCACGCCAGGCAAGCTGCTAACGGCTATGATAATACACGCCGGAAAATGGAAGATATGCGCCAGTTTTGGAAAAGACATGCTTCGATATGAGGGCAACATACGAACCCTTAATCTCAGACGAGGACGGGAGAAGTAATGCATAGTGAGGATCCAGAATAGTAAGAGTTCATCTCGAGACTCCAGGATATTTTTGACCCCAGTGCACGGCCACTAGTTGTCAGTACGCTGCCGCTGCAACCAATAAAAAAAAAAAAGGTATAGATAGAGTATATTATACATAGATAATAGATAGAGTAGAGAGAGTAGATCGTACATTGACAGTAGATGGAGTAGATGGAGTAAATTGTAGATAAATAAAGAGAGAGAGAGAGAGAGAGAGAGGTTTAATGCATCCATCCGTTATAAATGTTTATGAAAATGCATTTTAAAATATCAGATCGGTTCTCTGACAAGCCCATCACATGATACTGAAATTTTCAACACCCTCACCGCCAATAACTTGCATGGTACGGCAGATATCGACCAAATATAAATGTTGATCAGATTTATATAAACCTCAGTAAGGTCTGAAGCATTTTACCTTAAATAAAAACATAACGAAACACCTTTGCAAAGCATGTAAATGCTTTAAACTACAATACGATTTCCCGCAGATCGATATCTTTGATCTAAGCATAAGCCCCAAGTCATCAAGTGATGTGCTTATCGGAAATAAAACACTATAGGATCTTCATAAATCTACCTGGCGTGTACTTAAGACTTATCCTAAGCCGACTATAACTTTTATATATATATTTGTTTAAAATAATTTACTAATATATGAGTTTTTTCGCTCTTTCGTTATTTTTTTTTTTTTTTTGCTTTTCTTTTCTTTTTTTTGTTTGTTTTTTTTTTTTTCGTTTTTGTAAGTATTTTGAAATATTTATATACACTTCTTGAAACCTGGTGTACATGCGTTTGTTTCTTTTTTTTTTTTTTTTTTTGTTTTGATTTGTTTTTGTTACTCTCACGCTGAGAATATTTTGGAATTTTTTCCTTTATTTTGTAAATATATTAAACGTTTTTATTACACACACACACACACACACACATACGAACGACTACAAAAGGCATGTGAACTACAATAATGATAAACATTTAAGTCTCTGTAGAAAAACTTCTTAATATAAATGCATAAAATTCCACGCAATTCCGTGCCGCGTACAGTTGCGATGGCAATTCTCCCTCTTCGCCACCCTGCCCCCGGTAGAAGTTACGAATCAAAGAGTCTCTAGTTAACAATGATTGAAATGAAAAGTAAATTTAAAATCATTGATGTCATTGTCAAGTATACATAATATACTGTACTGTGTATTTATTAGATAACGTAACAAACATTGTATCAAGCATCGTTTACGTTTGTGTTAAGCCGCATTTTCTCAAAATACCGGAAATATGAATTAAGAAGAAAAAATTTTCAAAATACAATTTTAAACCGGTAGACGAATAACTAAATAAAATAGATTGTGCTATCAATTAAAAAAAAAAAATAAATAAATTATAACTAACTACATGCCAAACAAATTAAACTTATTAAAAAAAAAATAAATAAATAAATAAATAAAAATTTAACAATAGTTAAACTATAAGCTCGTTATCCAGCGATTGCAGCCTTTTGAGAAGGATGTCTTCTCAGCTAATCGGGATAAGAGAGAGAGGAGCACTCTTGCTTCGCTTTTCATGAAGAAATGCAAAGTCTTCCTTCCTCTCGATATTATGATGTTGGATAAGTCGCCACACAATTATTAAATTTTTTTTTACAAAAACTCTAGCAGGAATACTGGTTAACTTTTATAAGGATCACCATCATGTTCAAGTCTTTCTACTCGAAAGCAAATTTCGGGGAAGAGAATTTTTATCAATGAAAATTGCAGGAATGTCGTTTCCTGCATGGGAAGCGACATAGAAAATCTGACTTGCTTTACTTAGTTTTTACAGAGTTCATAAGATAATCGTTTGCGTTACATAAAACACGTTAACCATATAAGCTGCCATCTGAAGCAGAAGAAGTGCAGCAATTCTAAAATAAAGCAGCGTCAGAGTTAATTGCCAAAAATGCAACGATCCGAAACCCTCCAAAACTCGATACTCGAAATCTCTTGCTCCATTTTCGTTATTAGCGATGACTCGACTTGATGTCAACTCTTTTCTTGGGAGTACCTCATGAAGTCGAAGGTCGCTTTTGTCTTATTCATTACTTAACTCCGCCAATTCTTATATAAGAGTTTATTAAGTTTATTCGGATATATGCAAGAAAGACTTGAGATAAACCCAACTTTTTTTATTATATTGATCGATTTAGAAAATGATTGTAACTTTTCTGTCCGTCCGCCTATTGTGTTTTTTTTTTTTGTGTTCAATCTACAGTTCTTGAGATAAATACAATTTTTTTTTATTGTACTGATCGATTTAGAAAATGATTGTAAACTTTTCTGTCCGTCTGTCCATTGTGTTTTTTAGTATTCAATCCACAATTTTTGAGACATTTTCATGACATTTGGTACTTCGAAATATTTTGGCCCACGATTGAAAGCTCTTCAAAATGCTTCAATGTCCAAGTCCACTTTTTCGACCGCTTTCAATATTAAGCCTTCTTTGAAAAGTCGTTATATGAACAACTGTATTAAGTGAAGTGGTGTGGGATATTTAATGGTCGGCCATGTCACATCATAGTAGCTTGTCGTAAAGGTCTAGAGGAATTTTGCACAACTTTTCCTTAAGAATTTTGCCAAGCTAACCAGAAGAAAGCTCACTGTTATCGATAAGTTATGCATTTTCTTTGCTATCAAACTTCGATGGTAAAATTATTGTCGATATACAAATTACAATCGAATATACTCGATATCGATAACTATAAACCAGTCGTAGATTCGCGTCGTCTTTTTTAGTCATTACTTCATTCTGTAGGGAAGTCCTTTACAATTTCATGTCAGTCTTTTTATTGAAGGACTTTGTTACAAGGTCTGATTTCAATTCATTTATTTTCACCTTTCGCTCCTTGATGTCATTACACGTGAACGGTTAGGGTCACTTCATTTCATTATTCATTAAACAGGGAGATGCTCTTCGCAAAAATTGATCTTCAAGTTACTTTTTTTCTTCCATAAATTAGTTCATTACTTTTTGTGTTCGTCCCAGGGCAGAGTTTATACCTTCTCAGGTAGAATTTCTTTAAAGAAGGCACTTTAGAGAGATATAATAAAAAAAAAAAAAACCAGGAAAAAATTAGATCTATCAGGAACGCAGGAAAACTCTGTGTGTATATCATGGATGCTTTCGCCTTAGTAATCGCAAACTTAATTTTTCTTAATCAATCGTGAAAGCATCAGTCGACCGATCGTAAGAAGATTGGTATCAATACTTTACATAGGCGAGTTAGCTAAATTTTAATTTCTTCTCTACAAATTCTTATATATTTTTAAGCAGAATAATATCTCTTTAGCTAATCTCAGAGAGCTCTTTGGCTGAATTACGCTCAATAAACGATAAACAATAGTTAGCAACAAATGAAAAATATATTGCGGGACACGACCATCGTTAAATAACCTGTACCACCTTGCAGTTACTCATATCACGACTTTTCGAAACAAAGTGCAATGTGGTAGGTTCAAAAAGCGATCCGATTCGTACCATTGTCGACAGCCTTTATCCTTGGGGTCAAAGCACGTTGGTGCACTAATATTTTTCAAAGTATCTCAAAAATTGCGGACGGACACACCTATCTATCGGATCTATCTGAAGTCTTTCTCGATACGCACCGACTTTGTATGCCATTCTAACACAACCAACCGTTGCAATGGACAATGAAAATAAAAAACTATCTCGGAGCGAGACAATATTCTAAATCGATTGAGCCATCTCTGTCTAAAACCGGTGCTTTATTTGATCTTTGAATAGGTCAGTTTCCAGACAAATATATGCCTTCCGCAATTTAATAATTGTTGCAAAACAAATTTATCAATAGCACGAATCTTAACTGTTGCTTAAATATTTGTTCAACTCAAAATATAAATTCGATCTCGTTTTAAGTATTCATTTTCAATCATCCGCTCTCTATGACGAATATTGTTTTAATTTTTATTTTAATTTATTATTATTATTATCAATTTTTAGTGTGTGTTTATTATTTTTCATTACATAGCTGTGTGTATGTGTGTGTGTAAGTATGTATGTGTGTGTGTGTGTGTGTGTATATATGTATATATTTTTGAGTGTGTTTATAGCTAGTTTCATCGTAATTCTTCAAGTTTGTTAATGTAAAATCACTTGTGCAAATTACTTGATTTACTTTTCAATAATAATAATAATAATAATAATAACAATAGATGGGATTTAATATATGAAAAGTTTATTGACCGCATTGTTCCGTATTCTTATTATCTAAATATTATTGATTTGTTTTTATTATTATTATAGAGGCCACTCGGTTTATTTATATTAAGAAAAGTGCTCCGCTACACACAGAACGCAACGAGTTCTTTTTATCGATAAAGTGGAAAAAATAATGAATACTTGAAATCTTTCTAATAATTTTATTTTAAATTAAATTTAATTTAAAATAATAACAAATCGTTTTTGAATTATAAAATAAGTTATATTTTATAATTAAAAAAAAAAAAAATTTTATTATGTCATAATTTTAAATGATTGGAAAGCCTTGGATTTCTTCATCCAATACCTTTCGCAGAGCTCGCGGAAAGCGTTCACCGTTTTCGACACAAACATTTTTTTCCCGCTATGTCGCAAATCACTTATTACCCGTTCTATCTGTACTTACTGTACTTTCATCATAAGCCGGCTTTAGTGACATTTCTTACCAGATTAAATCAGAATAACATTCAATGGTAGAAATGCGGCCTTTTGACATCAATCTTTTTAAGCTTTGATATACACTGAAGGACCGCTTGTGGATAGCTGAAACATACTTTCCTCATACAACAGGGATATCTAAGTTATCTGAACCTGAAATTTCGAGAAAATTGAAAGCGTCAGATACGTTTATGTATAAAGCAATCAGTTTTAGTGGAAAGAACTTATTTACATATCTATTAGAGTTTTTTAGTTTTGTAGCATAGCCATGCCTACCATCATCTTTTCGGAAAGCTTGTCCAAACTGCACTGGAGTCTCTCTTTCGATGGATACTTATCAAAACATCCTGCTTCTGATTAACATATGTTCCACTAGATGATTTATTGTCTATTTGAACGTGACACCTTTCATCCAAAAATTCGGGGCCTTGGCATGGACAGCTTTAAACCGCGCAAAAAGATGATAAAAACTCGTAGCTTCCAATACATAATATTTTTGTATAAACTAAATATTTTATTAACAAATAATTTAATATAAAATCAGTTAAAGCATTTCAAACCAGCCAAGCAGAGACTTTGCAAAACCTATACGTCTTAGGTTAACACGAATATCAAAAATCGGCATAGCCATCGGTCTTGGGCCGCCAAATGAAATCCCGATCATCGTATAACCAAAGCAGAGCTCAACCCAGTTATTTTCCTTGTATTACCATCAAATTAGTACATGAGCTTAATGTAACCCATAGTTAGCAAGTAAACCAAACTTTGCTTGGGTAAAATGTTCAGATTCATCAGTTAAATCGGCTCAAGTGTTTGAAAGAATATGTTACTGGTTACTGCGGACATTTACCGGAAGTATATACCACAAGCTTCGGAATCGAGCAAAATCAACTTGCACTGCTTACAGAATTCTAAAGACAGTCTTATGCTAAAATAGAGTAAATCTAACTTAAAATCTCAGAGTATCGTTTACTTTTTAGTGTCCATTTGATTCCTTTCTTTGTTTGTTTTTTCCCTAACTCACAAATGGAATGATAAATTTTGTATGCCTTCATTTGAGACAACATATAAAATGCACGATACAATACAGTTACAAATACTTGCACATGTTAGGCTGTCTTTGCAAAATTCTGCTACCATATGCGACATCGCGACATTGATAAATGAACATTAAGAGTTGTGTTATATTTTATATTCAATTATATATTGACACATAGCCCCCGAAAGGCAATGCTTGGGCAATGATTTTAAAACTCCCACGCTTTCCAATACAAAAAAAAAAAAAAAAAAAAAAAAAAATTAAAACAAACATATAAAAGAAATATGGAAAGTGTAATAACAAATTCATGAGTAGATAGATGTACGAATTGTATGATTTTCATAAAACAACATCACGCACTGTACGTCTCGTTTCTGCTTTCATTAACAAAAATAATGTTTTCTTTTTAACAAAACATATTAAAATCTTTGAAATAATGCTTGCCTAGTCCATAAATCGAATATTTAATACCTTTCAGTTTTATGCTCGCCTATAAATATTGATCATTATGCGAAAAGCTTAGGGCAGATACTTTAAAAGCAATCTTCCTCTTCTTGAAAATACTTATAAAGTTACGTAATAGTACTTCTAGGTATTTATTGCATTATTGTGTATACCCTACATTTGTGGCACAGGGGTATATTAAGTTTGTGGCGATGTATGCATCGCCTAGTAGGAGCCGAGATAGATCCTTCTTTTATTTTCAGAATCATTTTCTCAATCAACTTAAGCTTTTCTGTTCAGATTGTCTG
>NW_024004672.1:0-13845 GCF_014805625.2 Glossina fuscipes | reverse complement strand
GTACTTTATCTCTGTGTGTGTGTGTGTGTGTGTGTGTGTGTGTGTGTTATTTACTCTATACATCACAAGTATCGCTCTCGACGATCAAATCCAGCCACATCATAATTTACGCAGACAAGGTTAAACAGTTTTCTTTCTTTCCCCTGGTGCTCACTAAATTTTATGAAACTATATATAAGAAAATGCAAGAAGCTCTCTGTCTCGAGGAGGAAATCATTCAATACTGAGTATTTCATCAATTCACAAAAATTGAAAAACGCAGACTCATTCATCGATTTAGGAGGTTCTATTCAACCAAGGACTACGTTTTAATCTGCACTCTGAGTTCTCTTTAAGTAAAACTAAGTTGGCGCTAGATTTCATTAAACGGAGGTCCAACAAGTTTAACGATCCTTGCGTTACAAAAACGCTATATATGAGCTTAGTCAGACCAACGCTTGATTGTGCTTCCTACAGATGTTATGTAGAGTCAATAGAATCCTTTCAAAAGTAATCCTTGCTGTTTGCGCTTAGGAGTTTGGCTTGGGACCTGCTTGCCTCCTTATGAAAATTGGTTGCTTCTGTTAACCTTACCCTCGCTATTCTTTGTGTTTTCTTCTTTAGTTAGTTATTTGGTAAGATCAACTTTAATCTCTAATCGATACTCTAGGAATTTTATCTTCAAAAAGCTTAGTCAATGTAAATGTACTTACGAGGTTTTCAAGCTGTTTAGAGTTGTTTGCAGAAAGCTAAACGATATCTATTCACTATTCACCTAAGCTCACTATCGCACCCGTTGAGTTCTTTCAAAACAGCTATCCCTAATACGCGAGATTTGTCAATGTCGTACTTAAACTAACTTGCAGTCTTGACATCTGAGTATGATTCGAAAATTAACTGGAGTTGTTTACTGTTATCGGCCGCCAAAATTTTGCCTATTCGCCATGGCTTAGGAGTTGATTCGCAACTCGGTTCGGTACCGGCCGTCCGTGTGCCTCTGGGCGATATATCTATATGCTTTTTTACTATTTTTTTTTTTCTTTTTATTTATACATAAATTTTATTCTTCTCATTTTCCTTTCTTTACATCTCTTTATATACTTTGTATCAGTTTTTGATTCGACTGTCAATTTATTTAGCTGAATTTGTGTAAATAAATAAATAAGTTCAAATTTTTAATAATAATCAGAACAGTAAAACATATTTGAGGCAACCGCCGCACACATCTATTTTTGGTACACACAGGACTGGGCGATTTTAATTAATATGTCTTTATATCTTTCCCTAATGCCATTCCTTAAAAAAAATTTGTGCAAAAATGTATTTATTTAATTGTTTTTTAGTTTCATCCGTTCCTAAAAAATGAAGCATTTGTTCTAGTATTTGAACACGTATGTAGTAGAAACTTATGTGGTATGCATAAGTTAACCCTATTAAGCGTGGAGAAAAAGGAGAAAAGGAAAAGAAATGTCATAAAAAATTACCTTTGCTATCAGTTATATCGTGCCCCCTAACAATGAAAAGCCCACTCCTACTTCTTCTCCTCATTTGATCATTTTAATTATAAAACGACTTAAATGTCGTCGGAGGATTGCAGGATGCTTTGGCAACTATCGGCACGTCCTCAAGCAATTGCAGTTCCATAAAAAAAATATTTGACACAACCTCAAAAGAATATCAATCCTTGGCGGGCCCTCGCTAAGCATGTGATGTCCGATTTTATGCGCAGTCTTATGTAACCAACACACATGAAATTTCGTCATGGAGTGAAGATATTATTATATTTTATTTACTTATTCCAAAAAGTATATAACTAATTTTATTACTAAAATGCATTTATAAAATAAAAGTATATGCACGCAAGTGAATAAGCTTCCATGGAATCGATATATGTGAATGTGAACAAGAAAGAGGGTAAAGGCCTTTGAGTTGGGCTTCTTGCTATTTTGTCAACACCTAACTCTGAAGCAAAGCAATTCCTCTCAGACGACTAGCGTAAGGTACTGCTAACGATCATTGTAGAGGCTCGTAGAGCGGCCCCGCTACTAAATCCACAGATTCTGGCCAATGTTTGCTGCTTAGCTCTTGATGGCCAACCATCTCACTTTTGGCACTTAACATGGGCCACAGGAATTTTTCCAGCGCGGGCGTTTCCCGAAATCTCGAGCGCAATCTATTTCTCTGTTTTCCAAAATAGACGGGATTGTCCGAAAACGACTAATACACGTCTTTTTCTACCAAACACCACAATATCGCGCATTACCCTCGTGTTTGAAGCGGCGACCGAAGGCTTTCAAGCAGCCGTGTTCCGTAAACTAGGTTACATAGAAATTAACTTCACCATATCCCCGCTAGTTTGCAATTTTTGGTTTTAAACTGTGTGTCTATTTCCCTTTCGGCGAATGGTCTGATCCGTTTTGCCATTTACCATTTCTGGCAAGGCGGCGTTCCTCCTTTGGATTCAGAACTCTGCTTTTATAGCTTCGTTTTAACTGATAGATCGATCGCAGGGCAGCTTCCCCGGACGTGGTACGGAAGTATGTGCATACTGTTGGACTGGGGATCCATCGCCCGACAGCATAAAGAGCTCACGTGTAGCATTACCTATTTTACCAATTTAACCAGTTGGCGTATGCGGTTTTCTCTTGTGTCTCCTGCATTTACCATCAGTCTTTTTCGGGCTATGCTTGAGGCTATGCTCTGCTATCGAGGTGGTGATAATTAGATCACCTTTAAAATTACTCCACGTTATTTAAGGGCTTCCTTAGTGGTAACCTCACAGTATTATACTGAGATGCGCCACATAAATCCTGTTCAGCTTGGGTTTCTAATATATGATCTTCCTATATTACTGTAAATTCAAATACATAAATAAATAAATAATTTTAAACGCGTCTGGAATTTCGTGCACCAGACAATGTATTTTTATTTTAGTAAAGTAATCCGAAAGGTTATGTAAAGCGTTTGCTAAGGAAATGTCTTTATTTCCACCTTTTTCAGATAATACAACTTTTAACAATCTATACACAGAGAGAGAGAGAGAGAGAGAGTGTGAGAGATAATGAGAGAGTGAGAGAGAGAGAGAGAAAACGTTAAAAATGAGTTAATTAAAATTTATGACATTATTTGTTTTTCAATGCTTGTTGCATTAAAAATAGTTTTTTGTTTATGATGACTATGAAAAACGAAAACTACTTTTTGCTTGGAGAATTACGATTGCGAATGTATACAAAATTTTGTGCTAATAATAAGAACATCGAAGAGAATAATTTCTTTATAAAATAATAATCAAAATGAAATTTAAATGCAATAGAAACTAAAATGTATATTTCAAGCAGAAAGCAAAGCATGCCAACGTTCATAAATATGCATAAAATATTTCCAAGTATGTACGCAGTTTTATCAGTAATATTATGTTAATAGTTTTTGTCGTTTTGAAATGGTAAACAACAATAAAAATCCAATAAAAACCAGATATATGGTAAATATACGATATACTAAAGCGTTAAAGGTAATATCAGTAACTAATAAATTTTGAAAACAACAACAGCATTAATAACAAGTAAGAAAATTACATTGTGTGAGGACCGAACCTTTTATGCCCATCACCCTTTGTCCCCAAGAAAAGAACATGTAATACGAAGTGAGCGCAGATGATTTCTTCTATTTTTAAAAATAAAAATTTTTGTCGTATAGGCATATGGGCGTTGTAGGCGTGTCCTTTGAAAAGTTTAGATCAATTCCAAAACTCTTTTCCGTCATGCATCGGTCATAAGTATAAAAATTATCCTTCGGCACTCAAAATGCTTGAAAAGAAGGTGAAGAGTCGATCGATGCATCCAGAAAAATGGCAGTGATATACGGAGAGAGAAGCAGATAAAGAGAGAGAGGGTGTCAGAGAGAGACAGAATGTGTGCGAGAGAGGGAGAGAGAAATTGAAAGAGAGGTGGTTTAAAAGGGGGTGACAGAGAACGAGAGAAAAAAGAGAAAGGGAGAATAGGAGAGAACAAAAAGGGGCATGGGAGAAAAAGCGTGAGCGAGCAAAGAAACGAGAAAATTTATTTACGCGACATATTAAAAAGTAAATATATATATATGACCTTGCTATAGTTTACAGGTTTTGTAGTTGAAGGCAAAATTTTGCAAGAGTTTTTCTTCTTCTACCACGAAAGCAAGAGTTCAGGGGATCGGTTTCTATAAGCAGTGCTTTCCACCTCATGCAAGAATGCATCTTAAAAATTCCTTCACTGACCTTTAGGAGATTAAACTGAATAAGTCTCTAATACGGTAGTGAGAAGCTTACGGAAACAGGAACTATACCGTCATCACACCTTAAGTCTAATAGATCGTTTCCTTAATATATATTACTTGCAAATGAGTAATTTTTACGCCTGATGGGCATTCATAAAGCAATTTGTTCTTTTCAATCATTAGCTGATGAGGCACGCGAACTCGTACTCATTCGCCAATATCAACCAAACGATCGATGGGTTTAAATAATTCCTTTTCTTCTTCTAAAGTCTTCTAAGTCTGTCTTTCCAAATTAATTCACATTAGAATTGATCTTTCTAACACAGTGATTTGTACACGACCGGGTGATAAAACGCGCTGCTTTTTTATAGTCACTTCAGTTTATTACACATTCACGTTATCATTTACCCAATCACTGCGCTTATGATGCGCACTACATTTACTTACACGTTCCCGTTTTAAGAGTGCTAGTTATTTTTATCTACGAACGGATGTGAGCAAACATCTGTTTAGGTCGAAACACATTGTCGTAAGAAGGACAAAACGAGAATCGGGCATTCACGACACGAATTGTCGAATCGGCGGCGATATTTGACTTTCGCATGAAATTAAACAATTCTAACTCGTCCGCCAATATCATATCCTAACCTAGTTACCTTACTCTTAACCTAGTTAACCTACTCTTAGCTTAATTAACTTACTCTTAATCAACAGTATGAAAACAAAACCAGATCTGACTTTGGTCTTCAAAAGGCCTCGATTTAGTTTCTTTGAAAAAATTGTTCGAAATTTGAATTTGGCTTTGCTAAAAGGAATAATGCTAAACTTGTTTATTTTCTACGGCTGTTCAACAAGTACTAACTTACTGATTGCCCTAAAATTCGACATGTGGTTGCCTGCACGCTTTCTCCCTGAGATGATGAAAGTAATTTGTTTCTTTGAGGTTCTACCTATGGTTAGGACACATACTTGTTGCTCCTCACTAGCTTCTGAATCCGCAATATTTGAATATAGATGAAGATAAGTTTCTTATTTACATAAATATTGTTTGCTTTTCACAAATGCTTTCAATAAATTTTGAAAAAAAAAAAAGGTACAAAATACTAAAATTTTACAACGATGATAAGTCTTGTTGATAAATATTCATATTATTACATCTAGGAGAAATACACATACGAAAAGAGAGATGAAAAGAAAAAGTGAGATAGAAAGAGAGAGGGGGAGAGAGAGACAGAGAGAATAAGAAAGAGAGATCGGTAAACACTTGTTAAAGCATTGTTAGTATATAAATGCTTTAAGGAAACATTAAGCAAAAGAGTGATTATAACGACAAAAGCTATATTCCAAAGTGTAATCATACGTCACAATTATTCACGCATCACCTACATGAACAATAAGTAAAGCGCACCAAAGCCTTTTTCTTCAGAAAATAATCCGAAGACTAACAAACAGCACACGCACACAAGCACCTATGTGCGCATATACGCGCTTTTACACAAAGATGGCAAACAAGTCTTTCAAACACATACTATCCCTCTATCTATCTCACCGAATTACTCAAAATTTATTTAGAGTATCGGCGGAGCATGTTGCGTTATCTCATTTTATGCGATATACGTAAGCGTTGGCGAGTAAAATGTGATTAGTGTGTGTAGTGGTGAGCGATTTACTGCACTGATCGCGCTTACAAGTTTTGTATAAAAGCAATGTGACCGCCTTTCAACAAGAATAGTCCGTTTAAGAACGTTTCTGTTAAAGGAACTGTGCGTCTGTTTTCTGTTTTCTTTAATAAAAAAAGACGCGTGAATCTATTAAAATATAAGAGAAATCGCTTAGAATAGAGTTGTAATTGTAATTGAAATTTTATTTTTTGCGTATTTTTAAAAAAAAAAATTTCTTTTTTTTTTTGTTTTTAAAATTGAAATAAGTTTGTTTGTTTTTTTTTGTTTTTTTTGTTTTTTGTTTTTTTTTTTTTGGGTTTTATATATAAAAGGAGTGAATATTTCATGCTTGTAACACATAAAACAAAAACAACAACGGAAAGAGCGGTCATCCACACACGTTTCACTACACAATAATATAACCACACATTCATAATATCAATGTGAGAGGAATTTTGATTAAAAAAAAAAAATACGAAAGCAACAAAAAAAAAAAAAAAAATAAGAATAATTAAAAATATTAAGAAAAAGGAAAAAATATTTAATAAACGAAAATAACTGTGATACAAAGTAAATAATAAAATATATAAATAAATTCTGCCATCCTTTCTGCAACGATCATTATGGTTAAAAATCGTCGTTTTGATGAAGGTATGTTACACTTTGTTTGTTATAAATGCTAAGACAATACGCAGTCAAGTTGATAATAAAAATGGTTTGTCACCAAAAACTTTATATTTTCCTTCAACGATTAAAAGTACCCTACAATTATTTTGCCACTTCACTTGTTATAGCCAGAATTATTCAAACGAAATCTCCTAACGAGTATCCTTAATAAATATGAGATTTCAAGTCGATTATAGCAAGTCTTATCGATTCTTTTCGGTTTATCAAATGCGCTGTGTATTTGTGTTCCTGAAAATCTTTATAAAGTAGAATAATCTTAAAATATGGGAAAATATTATGTTTTCTTTTCATGACTCATCAATGATCATGGTCTGGTAAATCATAGCAGGGAGCGCCGCATCGAGCAAAATTGATGAAAACTGATACGATCTGAAAGAAAGATATTTCATAGCATCAATAATATCAAAAAAAAAAAAAAAAAAACATACCAATCGGGGCGCTCTAGCACGCCTATGGTAAAAACAAATGATAAAGTGCGAGTAGAGAATTTCGAAAGCCCAAGGAAAATATCCCAACGCTCTTCGGAACGATATATAGCTTACAGTAGGTCGTCGGTTGATACTAAGTAGAGTAGATAGGGTAGATCGTAGATAAGTAACAGACAGAGTATACAGGCTTTTCAAATTTCACGCCAGGCAAGCTGCTAACGGCTATGATAATACACGCCGGAAAATGGAAGATATGCGCCAGTTTTGGAAAAGACATGCTTCGATATGAGGGCAACATACGAACCCTTAATCTCAGACGAGGACGGGAGAAGTAATGCATAGTGAGGATCCAGAATAGTAAGAGTTCATCTCGAGACTCCAGGATATTTTTGACCCCAGTGCACGGCCACTAGTTGTCAGTACGCTGCCGCTGCAACCAATAAAAAAAAAAAGGTATAGATAGAGTATATTATACATAGATAATAGATAGAGTAGAGAGAGTAGATCGTACATTGACAGTAGATGGAGTAGATGGAGTAAATTGTAGATAAATAAAGAGAGAGAGAGAGAGAGAGAGAGGTTTAATGCATCCATCCGTTATAAATGTTTATGAAAATGCATTTTAAAATATCAGATCGGTTCTCTGACAAGCCCATCACATGATACTGAAATTTTCAACACCCTCACCGCCAATAACTTGCATGGTACGGCAGATATCGACCAAATATAAATGTTGATCAGATTTATATAAACCTCAGTAAGGTCTGAAGCATTTTACCTTAAATAAAAACATAACGAAACACCTTTGCAAAGCATGTAAATGCTTTAAACTACAATACGATTTCCCGCAGATCGATATCTTTGATCTAAGCATAAGCCCCAAGTCATCAAGTGATGTGCTTATCGGAAATAAAACACTATAGGATCTTCATAAATCTACCTGGCGTGTACTTAAGACTTATCCTAAGCCGACTATAACTTTTATATATATATTTGTTTAAAATAATTTACTAATATATGAGTTTTTTCGCTCTTTCGTTATTTTTTTTTTTTTTTTGCTTTTCTTTTCTTTTTTTTGTTTGTTTTTTTTTTTTTCGTTTTTGTAAGTATTTTGAAATATTTATATACACTTCTTGAAACCTGGTGTACATGCGTTTGTTTCTTTTTTTTTTTTTTTTTTTTGTTTTGATTTGTTTTTGTTACTCTCACGCTGAGAATATTTTGGAATTTTTTCCTTTATTTTGTAAATATATTAAACGTTTTTATTACACACACACACACACACACACATACGAACGACTACAAAAGGCATGTGAACTACAATAATGATAAACATTTAAGTCTCTGTAGAAAAACTTCTTAATATAAATGCATAAAATTCCACGCAATTCCGTGCCGCGTACAGTTGCGATGGCAATTCTCCCTCTTCGCCACCCTGCCCCCGGTAGAAGTTACGAATCAAAGAGTCTCTAGTTAACAATGATTGAAATGAAAAGTAAATTTAAAATCATTGATGTCATTGTCAAGTATACATAATATACTGTACTGTGTATTTATTAGATAACGTAACAAACATTGTATCAAGCATCGTTTACGTTTGTGTTAAGCCGCATTTTCTCAAAATACCGGAAATATGAATTAAGAAGAAAAAATTTTCAAAATACAATTTTAAACCGGTAGACGAATAACTAAATAAAATAGATTGTGCTATCAATTAAAAAAAAAAAAATAAATAAATTATAACTAACTACATGCCAAACAAATTAAACTTATTAAAAAAAAAATAAATAAATAAATAAATAAAAATTTAACAATAGTTAAACTATAAGCTCGTTATCCAGCGATTGCAGCCTTTTGAGAAGGATGTCTTCTCAGCTAATCGGGATAAGAGAGAGAGGAGCACTCTTGCTTCGCTTTTCATGAAGAAATGCAAAGTCTTCCTTCCTCTCGATATTATGATGTTGGATAAGTCGCCACACAATTATTAAATTTTTTTTTACAAAAACTCTAGCAGGAATACTGGTTAACTTTTATAAGGATCACCATCATGTTCAAGTCTTTCTACTCGAAAGCAAATTTCGGGGAAGAGAATTTTTATCAATGAAAATTGCAGGAATGTCGTTTCCTGCATGGGAAGCGACATAGAAAATCTGACTTGCTTTACTTAGTTTTTACAGAGTTCATAAGATAAT
Source organism: Glossina fuscipes (assembly GCF_014805625.2). NCBI lineage: Eukaryota > Metazoa > Arthropoda > Insecta > Diptera > Glossinidae > Glossina > Glossina fuscipes. The sequence goes on along the minus strand of NW_024004672.1, from coordinate 4,647 downwards.
CGTTTGCGTTACATAAAACACGTTAACCATATAAGCTGCCATCTGAAGCAGAAGAAGTGCAGCAATTCTAAAATAAAGCAGCGTCAGAGTTAATTGCCAAAAATGCAACGATCCGAAACCCTCCAAAACTCGATACTCGAAATCTCTTGCTCCATTTTCGTTATTAGCGATGACTCGACTTGATGTCAACTCTTTTCTTGGGAGTACCTCATGAAGTCGAAGGTCGCTTTTGTCTTATTCATTACTTAACTCCGCCAATTCTTATATAAGAGTTTATTAAGTTTATTCGGATATATGCAAGAAAGACTTGAGATAAACCCAACTTTTTTTATTATATTGATCGATTTAGAAAATGATTGTAACTTTTCTGTCCGTCCGCCTATTGTGTTTTTTTTTTTTGTGTTCAATCTACAGTTCTTGAGATAAATACAATTTTTTTTTATTGTACTGATCGATTTAGAAAATGATTGTAAACTTTTCTGTCCGTCTGTCCATTGTGTTTTTTAGTATTCAATCCACAATTTTTGAGACATTTTCATGACATTTGGTACTTCGAAATATTTTGGCCCACGATTGAAAGCTCTTCAAAATGCTTCAATGTCCAAGTCCACTTTTTCGACCGCTTTCAATATTAAGCCTTCTTTGAAAAGTCGTTATATGAACAACTGTATTAAGTGAAGTGGTGTGGGATATTTAATGGTCGGCCATGTCACATCATAGTAGCTTGTCGTAAAGGTCTAGAGGAATTTTGCACAACTTTTCCTTAAGAATTTTGCCAAGCTAACCAGAAGAAAGCTCACTGTTATCGATAAGTTATGCATTTTCTTTGCTATCAAACTTCGATGGTAAAATTATTGTCGATATACAAATTACAATCGAATATACTCGATATCGATAACTATAAACCAGTCGTAGATTCGCGTCGTCTTTTTTAGTCATTACTTCATTCTGTAGGGAAGTCCTTTACAATTTCATGTCAGTCTTTTTATTGAAGGACTTTGTTACAAGGTCTGATTTCAATTCATTTATTTTCACCTTTCGCTCCTTGATGTCATTACACGTGAACGGTTAGGGTCACTTCATTTCATTATTCATTAAACAGGGAGATGCTCTTCGCAAAAATTGATCTTCAAGTTACTTTTTTTCTTCCATAAATTAGTTCATTACTTTTTGTGTTCGTCCCAGGGCAGAGTTTATACCTTCTCAGGTAGAATTTCTTTAAAGAAGGCACTTTAGAGAGATATAATAAAAAAAAAAAAAACCAGGAAAAAATTAGATCTATCAGGAACGCAGGAAAACTCTGTGTGTATATCATGGATGCTTTCGCCTTAGTAATCGCAAACTTAATTTTTCTTAATCAATCGTGAAAGCATCAGTCGACCGATCGTAAGAAGATTGGTATCAATACTTTACATAGGCGAGTTAGCTAAATTTTAATTTCTTCTCTACAAATTCTTATATATTTTTAAGCAGAATAATATCTCTTTAGCTAATCTCAGAGAGCTCTTTGGCTGAATTACGCTCAATAAACGATAAACAATAGTTAGCAACAAATGAAAAATATATTGCGGGACACGACCATCGTTAAATAACCTGTACCACCTTGCAGTTACTCATATCACGACTTTTCGAAACAAAGTGCAATGTGGTAGGTTCAAAAAGCGATCCGATTCGTACCATTGTCGACAGCCTTTATCCTTGGGGTCAAAGCACGTTGGTGCACTAATATTTTTCAAAGTATCTCAAAAATTGCGGACGGACACACCTATCTATCGGATCTATCTGAAGTCTTTCTCGATACGCACCGACTTTGTATGCCATTCTAACACAACCAACCGTTGCAATGGACAATGAAAATAAAAAACTATCTCGGAGCGAGACAATATTCTAAATCGATTGAGCCATCTCTGTCTAAAACCGGTGCTTTATTTGATCTTTGAATAGGTCAGTTTCCAGACAAATATATGCCTTCCGCAATTTAATAATTGTTGCAAAACAAATTTATCAATAGCACGAATCTTAACTGTTGCTTAAATATTTGTTCAACTCAAAATATAAATTCGATCTCGTTTTAAGTATTCATTTTCAATCATCCGCTCTCTATGACGAATATTGTTTTAATTTTTATTTTAATTTATTATTATTATTATCAATTTTTAGTGTGTGTTTATTATTTTTCATTACATAGCTGTGTGTATGTGTGTGTGTAAGTATGTATGTGTGTGTGTGTGTGTGTGTATATATGTATATATTTTTGAGTGTGTTTATAGCTAGTTTCATCGTAATTCTTCAAGTTTGTTAATGTAAAATCACTTGTGCAAATTACTTGATTTACTTTTCAATAATAATAATAATAATAATAATAACAATAGATGGGATTTAATATATGAAAAGTTTATTGACCGCATTGTTCCGTATTCTTATTATCTAAATATTATTGATTTGTTTTTATTATTATTATAGAGGCCACTCGGTTTATTTATATTAAGAAAAGTGCTCCGCTACACACAGAACGCAACGAGTTCTTTTTATCGATAAAGTGGAAAAAATAATGAATACTTGAAATCTTTCTAATAATTTTATTTTAAATTAAATTTAATTTAAAATAATAACAAATCGTTTTTGAATTATAAAATAAGTTATATTTTATAATTAAAAAAAAAAAAAATTTTATTATGTCATAATTTTAAATGATTGGAAAGCCTTGGATTTCTTCATCCAATACCTTTCGCAGAGCTCGCGGAAAGCGTTCACCGTTTTCGACACAAACATTTTTTTCCCGCTATGTCGCAAATCACTTATTACCCGTTCTATCTGTACTTACTGTACTTTCATCATAAGCCGGCTTTAGTGACATTTCTTACCAGATTAAATCAGAATAACATTCAATGGTAGAAATGCGGCCTTTTGACATCAATCTTTTTAAGCTTTGATATACACTGAAGGACCGCTTGTGGATAGCTGAAACATACTTTCCTCATACAACAGGGATATCTAAGTTATCTGAACCTGAAATTTCGAGAAAATTGAAAGCGTCAGATACGTTTATGTATAAAGCAATCAGTTTTAGTGGAAAGAACTTATTTACATATCTATTAGAGTTTTTTAGTTTTGTAGCATAGCCATGCCTACCATCATCTTTTCGGAAAGCTTGTCCAAACTGCACTGGAGTCTCTCTTTCGATGGATACTTATCAAAACATCCTGCTTCTGATTAACATATGTTCCACTAGATGATTTATTGTCTATTTGAACGTGACACCTTTCATCCAAAAATTCGGGGCCTTGGCATGGACAGCTTTAAACCGCGCAAAAAGATGATAAAAACTCGTAGCTTCCAATACATAATATTTTTGTATAAACTAAATATTTTATTAACAAATAATTTAATATAAAATCAGTTAAAGCATTTCAAACCAGCCAAGCAGAGACTTTGCAAAACCTATACGTCTTAGGTTAACACGAATATCAAAAATCGGCATAGCCATCGGTCTTGGGCCGCCAAATGAAATCCCGATCATCGTATAACCAAAGCAGAGCTCAACCCAGTTATTTTCCTTGTATTACCATCAAATTAGTACATGAGCTTAATGTAACCCATAGTTAGCAAGTAAACCAAACTTTGCTTGGGTAAAATGTTCAGATTCATCAGTTAAATCGGCTCAAGTGTTTGAAAGAATATGTTACTGGTTACTGCGGACATTTACCGGAAGTATATACCACAAGCTTCGGAATCGAGCAAAATCAACTTGCACTGCTTACAGAATTCTAAAGACAGTCTTATGCTAAAATAGAGTAAATCTAACTTAAAATCTCAGAGTATCGTTTACTTTTTAGTGTCCATTTGATTCCTTTCTTTGTTTGTTTTTTCCCTAACTCACAAATGGAATGATAAATTTTGTATGCCTTCATTTGAGACAACATATAAAATGCACGATACAATACAGTTACAAATACTTGCACATGTTAGGCTGTCTTTGCAAAATTCTGCTACCATATGCGACATCGCGACATTGATAAATGAACATTAAGAGTTGTGTTATATTTTATATTCAATTATATATTGACACATAGCCCCCGAAAGGCAATGCTTGGGCAATGATTTTAAAACTCCCACGCTTTCCAATACAAAAAAAAAAAAAAAAAAAAAAAAAAATTAAAACAAACATATAAAAGAAATATGGAAAGTGTAATAACAAATTCATGAGTAGATAGATGTACGAATTGTATGATTTTCATAAAACAACATCACGCACTGTACGTCTCGTTTCTGCTTTCATTAACAAAAATAATGTTTTCTTTTTAACAAAACATATTAAAATCTTTGAAATAATGCTTGCCTAGTCCATAAATCGAATATTTAATACCTTTCAGTTTTATGCTCGCCTATAAATATTGATCATTATGCGAAAAGCTTAGGGCAGATACTTTAAAAGCAATCTTCCTCTTCTTGAAAATACTTATAAAGTTACGTAATAGTACTTCTAGGTATTTATTGCATTATTGTGTATACCCTACATTTGTGGCACAGGGGTATATTAAGTTTGTGGCGATGTATGCATCGCCTAGTAGGAGCCGAGATAGATCCTTCTTTTATTTTCAGAATCATTTTCTCAATCAACTTAAGCTTTTCTGTTCAGATTGTCTG
>NW_024004671.1:0-5546 GCF_014805625.2 Glossina fuscipes | reverse complement strand
CAGAATGTAGGTCAATAAACGCCGTTCTATCTACGCAACGGTGAATTCTGAAATCTCGTACTTAGGTGTTACGATATTATTCTTTGTTTGGACCATTTTCAAATTGTTTTGTAGATTTGCAGTCGATCTATTCATTTTTGCGAACGGAAGAATATTTAGCGCAGATACTACACATTATATATTTGAGCACACAGACGCATGGACAGAGGGAAATTCTTAGGTGCGTTCCGAATTTGAAACTGGCCAAGAATTTCTAACCGTTACGGGAGTTTGAAGGTTGCTCCTGCACGTTTGGAAGGCATTAAGAAACGAATTTGAGTGCGATACACTATATTGGGTAGGCGCGGCCGATTTGTCTCATTTTTGAACAAGTACTGCAGCGTCTCCCATGCAAAATACGTTCACACTTTCACAGATTTGTCGGCTACATTGGCTATGAGTAATGGGCCAAAAGTCAATTTTTTTTATTCTTTTCGAAAAACAGAGGTGTTCTTAGTTTATGTGGTGCTGAGGGCGTGTCCTCCAACGGATTTGGCCCATTTCCCATACCAACCTGTGCAACTACTTCCAATGTTTTTCTCAAGTGGGAAGGCAATCTCGTCATGTTCATGGTCAGTTGAACGCTTAGCACATACAGTACACAGATGTTGACATGCTGAACTTCGCTTTTGGGTGTCGCAAACGTTGTGGGATAAGTAGTGCATCCCTCCCTTCGATAGTGGATATGAGAAGATAAACTGGTGGTATAAAATGTGATAAGTGATTTTCGGTGAAATATTGCAAAACTCTTCCCGAAAACGTTAGCGAAGTTATTTCTGCATTTTTACCCAAGGGTTGGTAGTTGCCAAGCTTTACCAAATATAATTCAAAATCAAAGGCTCCGTCCGAATTAGCCTACCTTCACTTTATGTACGATATTTGGTTGCAGAATATAGAGTGAAGATCCACTCACTCACTCGGAATACCTTATATGCAGAATCGCCTATACTCATATCATATTCCTGTACAATTTGACTCCAACTTACTATTAATTGCGCAAACTAACGGCCATAAGTACACATTAAGGGAAATTTATATGTTATTCTTCGCTAAATCTGATCCGATTGAATTGGTGGTCAAACCTGACCCAATCATTTTAGTAAAAACTTTTTTAAGAACAATAACTTGACACCAAAACATAGAACAAATGATAGTGATCATCGTTTTACTGATTTTGGATGAAGCCCGTGTACTACGTTAGACGGTTTTCGAGAAGCTAACCTGATGTGAAAGAAAAGTTTAAGACCAAATTTCTACGATAGTACCCATGATATCCGGTAGACACATCGGCAGAGATTGCCTACTCATCCTTATTATGAATAAATGAGTTCATATCGGTTCCATTTTGTAGTACCAAATTATATCATAAGGACGTTCTTGTCTATTTATAACCTTTGATCTGCCAAAGGAAAATTTTATGAATTATTGGTGCGCCAGCAATCATTACGGGTAGTTAGTAATGCAATACCTTAAGGAAGTAGGTGATGAATTTACCGTTTACAATATAAAATAAATATTTATTTCGGAAAAGACCTTAAAACAAAACTGTATTCAAGTTTCTCGCAACCTTGTTTGTTCAAATTGTTTTAGCCATAATTTTTCATTTCTTGAATTTGTTTTAACAGCAACTGCATACGATCCTTCATCAGAGGTTGGCCATTTCGCGTCCTTTTGCTGAAGATTTTAGTCCTTTCTAAGCGCTTCTTTTTAGACGCCTCTATCCTTCGTTCCTTTTCTGCTCTTTCTTTTGCTCGTCCTTCCGCTATTTCTAAAGCCTTTTGGGAACGTAACACCTTTTGTTCTTCTATTTTTTGAAATTTTCTCTAAAAGAAAAGAAGGTAAATGAAAAACTAAATATTTATCAAATGTTTCAAATAATAATGCGGATTTTTTTTTTTCAATTATTTTTTGTAACATCAATAATAACAAGTTTCTAAAATTACATACATCTGATTGTCTGCACTTACTTGTACTACTTGTAGATGTATGAAGTTTTTTAATGTACAATTTGCAGAAAATTATAGACTGATCCCGATCGTGTACAAAAATCGATTGAAAGGCGAAATTTTTCTGAAACACGAACACCGCAGAGCTCGGTGCAACCAGAAAAGTATGAAATAATTTGCTACAATCAAATGAATGGTACCAAAACGTAATGATAAACTCTCAATGCTTTAACTGCATAATGGACAAGGTTTGTGTCAGATCAATCTAGCCAAAATATAAAAAATAACCTACCAACACTTTGGAAACAATTAAAAGTCCTTGGAATAATCAGTGCAACCAGATTATTTAAAACAAGAGAGAGACAGAGCAAGTTATTCACAAGCAACTTAGACACTGGATATTTATTTATGGATATGGAAAATGTATTGTATTATTATTTGTTTAATTACTGATTTATACCTTGGTACAGCTATGTATACCTACATTTTTGTTTTGTTGTTCTATATTAAACTGAGCGTGATCTTCAAGACGATTTTTATATGATATATGCTTGGATTTTGTTTTCATCTGCGATTTTTGCTTCACTTTTACCCTTGAATTTTTATTGTTAACCATTTTATGTTTTAAATTTACTTTAAGGTAAAGACACGTATAAATCACAATAATATTTACAAAGAAAATGTGCCGATATTCTTCTCCGTTAAGTTATCGGTTCACTCTTGAATTTTGCAATCAATCACTGCGCATTAATAGCATTTGCAAAAGTACACTTCGTTTAATTTGGAGAAATGAAGAATTCCCTCTTCTTTTTATTTGGGATGTTAAGTTAAGATGGACCAGGTCAATAAATTTGCGGCTTATATGTCCAAAGAAAACCCATTATATATAATTGACTGAAAATAACTGGAATATGGTATGGAACGGTAATATGGAATTATAACAAAAAAGGCTCGCCAAAAAAAATCTGGCAACATCTTTTCCTCTTTTTTTTTTTTTTTCATAACATTTTATTAGCGCAATTCTGTTTGGTAAAGCGAAAAATATACAAGTATTAAAGTTAATGATGTTATTTATAATAAAATTATTTAGATCAAAATAAATCTTTCGTACTAAGCTGCTAACCAAGCGCACAACAAAACTGATCAAAATATATAGGTTTATGGACGTAAGAAGGTGTGTGTGCGCAGTACAATGTTTTGTAAGCCTGAGAGGATAAAGCAAAGGCAAATTTACTTGCTTTATTAAAATTTCGGACCATTTAATGCACGTGAGAACTTTCCATGTTCCGCTGAAACGATCAAAGATTTGCCGTCCAAGAAGATCGTAGCATGTCCTTCCGTAGAATATCAATTCCATCCAGAAGTCTACTCATCAGTATGCCATTAATTGCGGCAATATTAGCTGATTACAACTGGTCGGTGTTTGCTTATGGTCAAACTGGTGCAGGCAATACTCATATCATAGTGGGTAAGGAATGTGATCAATCGAAATCCACTGGCGATGATGTAAATTTCAAAAAAGAAAGATGTGAAATCAAAAAAATGGATTTTAGGATCACGATTTTGACTACGATATTGTCATAATGTCACGAGCTTTGGTTCATTTCTTTGATGGATTACACGTGTTAGAATTCGTCGGACTAAACACTAAAACACTTATTTTTCATGACAGCACAAAGAAGGATTCAGCTATCATACAAGCACTGGAAAGGTATCAGTACATACTAAAGATGACGTTTCAAAACTAGTGGGAAAACAGCGACCAATTCAATGAATGCTCAGTCATCGCGCTCACATGCAGTTTTTCTCATATCAATACACATTAGACAGGACAATTTAAATTCTTAGGAAATGATAAATTTAGTATATATCGCATTCCTATATTCTAGAACTCAAGGTTAAAGCCAAAAAAAGAAAAAAGTGAATAATTAAATTTAGTTTTAAAAACTAATCAAATTAGCTTTTAAGAGAGCATCGTATGCACGTTCATTACATTTTCTCACTAGTTTGGAAATGTCGCCTTTGGTATGTACTATGATCCAATTCTTGTATAATAGCCGCATCTTACGTTGTGCTTATAATTCGAAATACATGTTTTCGTACAGTTATTCGAGTATAGCAGTCCGTAAAACTTTTCATTACATACTTTCAAGAAAGAACGACGCCATGGAAATTCCTTTTATTAAAGTAATTACCCAAAGCTTCTAGGCTAATATCAGAATTGTAAAATCAATATGGATTCCAATTCGGCACATTCCGTGCCTACCATGGTATTAGTGCTCCCTGTGCCTGTTTGCCCATAAGCAAAAACTGTACAATTGTAACCAATATCCTCTTAATTAGTGTCGCTACTACAGACGCTACTACTTCAAAACAACGATTAAAGCGTATTTCTTGGACAATTTCAATTCTACAGGAAGACGTTCCCGCGCGCATTAAGTGGTCTGAATTTTTCATAAAGCAAATAAATTGCCTTCGTTGCATCCCTTTGGAACGCCCGAAACAGCGCACATATACAAGACGATTAAAATACGTGTCTTGCAGGTACCATACCATGAAGTTGACGCATACACCACAAGAATTGATGGGTGGTCGCACTAAATCTTCAATAATAGCTATTATTTCGTCCAGCCACAAAGATATTGACAAAATATTAAGTACGTCAGAATACGCTTGTCGAGTGAAGAATACTCATAATAAGACGGAATTTAGCCAAAAACTTGCTACAGATACGCTATGTAATTTGCGACGTTATCCAATTTATCGTCCTATAACGCATTCGTTGTACCTTCGCTGTCGACTCGAACACAAGAGATCCGATTATCATCAGGCTGTAACGATGCCCGAACTCAGCGATCGCATGCCTTGGAAAGACGGTAAGCATCAACTTTATTCTGTTGAGTATCGCAAGATTGTTTTAATCTCATAAATCGCGTATGATAACTATCCGGGCATTGGGTACGCGTGTTATTCACACCACTTCCACTTAAAGTACCAGGGTATGGATCGTTTGGTCGGTTCTATGAAGCATGACTTAATCGACCATTATAGGCCACCGTGCGCCTATTTTTGGAATTGTTTTGTGTACATACATTACAACTGCCATGAGTTTTTAGTTTTCACCGCTGTATTTTTGCATCAAGTAGCGCAATTTCCGTAAAGCTTTATTTTTTGCTACAATTAAAATGGAAAATATTGAAATTGAATGGATTGGGATTTCATTTATTAAGATTAATGCCAAAGAATCGCACCCAATGCAGCAAATACATCAAAAACATCATCATTTTTTAGTTTACTTTTTTTTTTCGTTTTCATTCTTTCTCTTGAATAAAAATATTGGGTGCAAACAAAAAGGTAGCAAGTCGAACGATATATCATTTTACATATAATTGAGAATATTTCAGAAATGATTTGAACGCGTGAAAAGGGTACGATCCATGTTGTTGTCTTCTTCATTTTTGCAAATAGGAAAGCAACAAGCAACGACTTACCTGCTTCGCATTCATCCATGCACTCATCGCAAGAGCATGCCTGAGATTTGTTGTAATCTTTATCTTTACT
>NW_024004670.1:0-2556 GCF_014805625.2 Glossina fuscipes | reverse complement strand
TCATCGCAAGAGCATGCCTGAGATTTGTTGTAATCTTTATCTTTACTGCCGCTACTGGACTTCTTCTTTGAATCTGGGCAGTTGCATTTAGGTGGCTTGCAAGCCTGCTGCTTTTGTTTATCTGAATAATAAAAAAAACAAAATCAATCAGTTAACGCTTTCTTCAAGACACATGTGCTTGTGTTTTGAAAATACTATTTTTCGAATATCGTAATCAAAAATATTTTTATGGCTCGCTTGAGCAATTAGTGGATTATAAAAATTTTCTTAATTTTCTACTTCCAAGAGAAATAGGAAATATGTTGAAAGCTTAGGCAACTTAGCTTCGCTATATTTTATATTTAAACCGATATCATTATGTCAGAATGGCTTTAGTTTTGTACTCACCCCGCTCACAGTCGTCTTCTACGTTATCGCACGGACAACCTTTGTCAGCGTTGCAGGCGAAATAACGCATGCAGCGCAATTTCTTTTCCTCTTTTTTGCAGGGATCCTCTAGTGCTGGGCAACCATTGCAAGGATCTTTATGGTTTTTATAAACTTTGCGACCGCCACAAGCTGACTTATTGCCATAAGTGGCAGTGCTGCTACTGGGGGCGTCACATTTATCGTCTTTACTACTTTCTTTAGCACTGCTAGTGGCGGCCGTTTTCGATGTACCACTAGCACCAAAAGCGCTGTCCATTCCACCACAACATCTACCTATATTGGGTAAAATATCATCTGCTCCATTGCATTTATTAGTAGCACTGTCTGGGCAAGATTTAGGGCATTGCTTTGGACTACAATTTGGTGGTTTTGCTCCACAACCAGCCTGGCATATTCGCGCAAACGGAAAACTAGACACAATAGCTGGACCATTGGCCACCAGTCGTATGATCAAGACGACATTGCCTGTCTGTGACCCTTTCAAATTGAAAAGGGGCAACAAACGTTTGGTCAATTCTGATGTTGGACACAACTGCTCGCGTCGCCCCATTGAATCCTCATCACAATCGTTATCAATTATTTCCGATGATTTCGGCTCATGCGGATTCGATATACTGGTTATGTGTTTTTTTTGCCGTGTCCTCCCACTTAGGATTTTCAATATTAAAGCTTTCCATGACCTTATCGAAAAGTCCCTTAATTGGCATGTCTGTGCACCCCACCAAAAATTTACACTTGTTCGTCTTCTTCTTATATATGTGTATCAGCAATTTGTCCGTATCATTAATGGGTGCATCTAGAGAGAACAAACAACACTTGCCACATTTGGGTGCAGTTGGATCGACGCATTCGCCAAATCCACGATCACATATCGATAAGAAAACGCTGTTCCTAAATGAGACCTCACAACATGTGGGGTACTCTTCGGGGGCGCAATAATTTGGCCGCGTTACCAAAAGATCATCGACCACAACTTCGAACATGTACAGAAAATTTTGCGCCATCTTATATGAATTTAGTGAAAAAAAGTCGTTTTTAAAAAATTATAAAAAATTTGATTTTTATTTTAAATTGAAAAAAAATTTATTGATGAAAAAATGAAAACGAAACTATTTATGATTTGATGAAAAAATCACGGGTAAATTGAAATGCCCACCGCCAACACAGTTTTAAAAATTTTCCCAAAAAAAAAAAAAACTTAAAAACAAGTGGTTTTTTGAAGAAAATTACAAGCAATAAGCATTGGAAAGCAAAGTATTAGCTTAATATAAACCCGCCATCTATCCCCATGAAAATAGCTGATCAATCAATCCGTGCATTTGAACCCTGCACATTAACATTCGAGTAACCACCATAACCCCAGGAACAATTGAGACTCATGAACGGGTTCATCGGAACTTGTAAACTTAAAAAAATAATTCAGAAAAAGCTCAGCGAAATACAACGCCCAAGTTTTAATAGGTCTTTGTAGTAAGAAATATGAAGATAACGGATGTTAGTAAACTAAGCAACTTGGCCCAATCGAAGGACCTTATCATTAAGGTCTTATATGACAGTGAAACTCCGCCAACAACTGAGCTTAGTTGGTGATTCCACTACCAGCAAAGTTTTAGCTTAGCTAAATCATTACACATCACTGTACAAATATTATTTTCGGCTTATCTTACTTATAGCATTGGCTTTTAGAGTTGATCGACTTTAGAAATTTTCAACATTCAAGAACCTACGAAGGATATTGTTTGCAAAATTGAAAGAAAGAAAAAAGAAACTACGATTCCGTAAATAATAGGCTACTGCCATGCAATCAATTTTTTGTACAACATGTAGCAAGCCATAAGCCACGATTGCAACGCGCACTATTTCTCACAAAGGTGAGATCAAGAAGCATTGCGAAAATGCTCCTTGTGACATTTTTCTTTTTCAGGAAATGCGAGGTAGGAAAGTCGGCAAGAGCACACGCAGGCAGTGAACGGATGTCGAAATTCAGAGAAGCGGCGCGGGCTTTCGCAAGCTACGGGAGAAGAACACTGGGTTGAATTTTCATGTATAAAGTGCAGCAAGATAATTGCCCTCCGGCTATCAGAATGTAGGTCAATAAACGCCGTTCTATCTACGCAACGGTGAATT
>NW_024004669.1:0-1173 GCF_014805625.2 Glossina fuscipes | reverse complement strand
AATTTAGGCGGAAGCCTACAAATGTTGAAAAACAATACATACTCGAGCACCTAATGTGGCCATGTGAAGATAAACAAAGCAAATCTAGGGATATATTCTGGCGCTGTGATCGGTCACTATTCATAAGATTTCTTGTCATAGTTTTTGTGACTTTATATCGATTTTGATATTCCGAAAGAATAGCTACAATAAAACACTCAAATGTCAAGCTTTTCATAAAACGAGACCGTTAAGTCACGCAAGCCGCAAAAAACAAATTTCCTGCTGCATGCGACAATTCTCTGAGATTGGTCGGGCTAAAGCTGTTACGTATTACAGAAGCCTTGTTAAGAAGTATAGACCTATTTTTGTACTCTCTGGCGTAGGATGACTACGCAATAATTTTATCCAAACGCTTGCGAGACCCGGAACCAAGTTTCAGAGATCCCATCATATATCTATTTTCGGTTAGCATCAATTTTTGAATCGATTAAGTCATATTCGCTTATTTGTCTGCCTGACGTCTGTGATATATACAGGTTCTCCTTCGAGGAAAAGTGAAAACATCGGATTGGCGTTTGACAAAACCATTAGAAATCCTTGGGCGCAGAATGTTTTACATCATTCAAAGGAGGCATCTCCCTTACACGTAAATTGACAGTACTCTTTTAGAAGACGAAGGACTTGAACTTTCGACTCATCTCTCACAAGTTACAAAGCATACAACAAAAAAACTTTTCTCACATATTGCATTCTACGGATGTTCCTACAATACCTTGTAACGAGTTTCCTTAGGCAGGGTATACCCAGTCAATCCAGGATCCGTTGCAAGAAAATTTTAATAAAATAATCAGGACCTTCGGGGGGAATGGTGTTATGATTTCTTAACTTTATTGGTACAGGGAAGTTTGTAGATAATGGCTGGGGCAAGGAGAAGGAACCAGCGAGGTGACCCGACTTGTCGTACTGTTACTGGCTTGTTTCGTTTTCCTCGTTTTACTTGTACGTTTTACGTTTTTAATATCGCGAGCACTGCAAGAAAGAACCGAAAACTTCGCGAGTGTCATAGCTGCCTTGGTTCATCCCTGGTTGGTGTGTGAGTCCAGTAGAGAAAGTAAAACATAAATAATAAAAAAAAGTCTCTTCGTCCTTCAGGGATGGCGATTAATACTAACCAGCGCATCCCCTATCCGT
>NW_024004668.1:0-1182 GCF_014805625.2 Glossina fuscipes | reverse complement strand
TTTTGTGAACTTGAGTTAATGTGTGTTTGAGATTTTGATTCTACAGGTATGATTCGCTATGCGTTTTGTACCATACATTTGATGCTGGAGGGGGGCTGCTCATCTTCTAATGAACCCCCGACGGACGTGCACGGACAGATCGGACTGGCGGGTTGCCTGCTGGAGATAAATGTCTAGGGCGGACTTGTATTTCGTAAGGAAGCAAAAACGCTTCCTTACATCCCCCCCTCGCTTCGGGAGAGTAAAAAGACACGGACTGCACCGAATACTTTTCTATTACTTTCTACTACTTTCTGTTACTTTTCCCCAGCGGTGGGTGTCGGCCGATGATGCTGCTGCTGCCGTTGTTAGGTTGGCCTTGGCTCGTGGTAATTTGCTGCTCGTGACGTTGACGTTACCGCTGCTGTAATTGCTGCTGTCGAAGATTTACCTGCTTTCGGGGATGTGTCGTGTCGAGGCTGCACATGCTGCTGATGAGTTATCTGCTGTGGGTGGTGTGAAGTTTTCGGGCTGCACATGCTACTGATGATTTCCGTTGCTGAGGAAGCTAAGAAGTTCCGCGCTGTACATGCTGCTGATGGGTTATTTGCTGTGAGTGATGTGAGGTTTTGAGGCTGCACATGCTGCTGATGATTCCCGTTGATCTATTTCCTGTTTCCACCATGCATCCCACGGGATTACCTCACTTTTTTTTGATGTTCGTGTATACTCGTTGATTTTTTTGTTGTTTTGTTTTTTCGATGATTTTTTTTCCAGTTGGGGTTTCTCTGCTGATCCTTTTTTTCTTTTGTTGATTCGTCTTTGTTTCTGTGTTGATTTCCTTCTGCTGGTCTTCTTTTGTTGATTTTTGTTCTGTGTTGGTTTTTCTGTTGATTTTTTTTTTGTTGATTTTCTTCTGTTGGTATCTTTTCCTTGTTCTTTTTTTTTTTTACAATGTCCTTTTCTTTTTGTCTTCTTTTTTTTTGGTTTTCTTAGTGTTCTTCTTTTTTGGCAATGTTCTTTGTATTTATTTTTGTTGTTTTTTTTTTCATGATCTTGTATTCTCGTGGATTTTCTTAGTATTTTTTTCAATATTCTTTTCTTCTGTATTTCTTTTTTTTTTGCTGCTTTTGTGTCCTCGTTGGTTTTCTCAGTGTTTTTTTTCTTTGTTCTTGTATTCTCGTGGATTTTCTTAATTTTTTT
>NW_024004667.1:0-2962 GCF_014805625.2 Glossina fuscipes | reverse complement strand
TTTTTTTTCTTTGTTCTTGTATTCTCGTGGATTTTCTTAATTTTTTTTCCTTTTTTTTTGTTTGCTGCTTTTGTGTTCTCGTTGGTTTTCTTAGTGTTTTTTTTTTCTTTGTTCTTGTATTCTCGTGGATTTTCTTAATTTTTTTTTTTTTTTTTTTTCCGGGATATTTTTAAAATTTTTTCTTTGCCGCTTTTTTCGCTATACGGCTCACCGCCCTATAGCTGGGCTGCAACGGTTTGGAATTGGGTCACCCTCGTGCAGCGGTAACCATTTATCTGCTTGGTTGTGCCAGATGTATGCTTGTTTCGCTGCATCGCTCGTACGCTCCATATCGGTGCTGGAACCGTAGAAGGTGTTGGGTGACGGCAAGGCTACGTCGTAAAATTGCCCTTGCTGTGGGCGATGGTGCAACCGCAGCCCTCTGTTGTTACTACTCGTATTAGCGCTAATGTTGCTGACTTTGCCTGCTTTGGATCTGTAACCTAGATCCTTTTTATTCTTGTTTGTTTTCCTGGATGCTGTGATCGCGATTGTAGTATCTCCTCGTGTCGTAACGCTGTGTAGTTCCTTGAACGCTCTCGCTGATCTCACGGTTGCGTTCACGACCCTTTCATGGGTTCCATACTTAGGCTCTGGAATAGCAGGCCTAGTTTTTGCAGCTTTGGCTGCTTTGTTCCTTGTTGATGAGGGCATTGCTCTTGCTGCTCGGACATCTATTGTTGCTTTCTTCG
The DNA here is from genome assembly GCF_014805625.2 of Glossina fuscipes. NCBI lineage: Eukaryota > Metazoa > Arthropoda > Insecta > Diptera > Glossinidae > Glossina > Glossina fuscipes. Next base: position 2,231 of record NW_024004667.1, on the reverse strand, counting down.
TGTTAGTTGGCCCGGATTCTCTCTACTTCGCAAGATGATAATTTTTTTACTTCGATAATCTTCTGTTCAGTTATTGCAGGCTTTTTATGCATCTTTCTGTTGCGGTCGTTGTCTTCAGGGTTGCTTTGATTTTCTACTTCGCTCTCGTGAACGCTACGATTTGCTTGATCAATAGGTGGTGGCGGAGGAACAAGTTTCTCATAATGCTCAGCCCCGGTTGACAGCGGCTCTACTTTCAAACCAGATGCGTCTAAACCAAACGCGTAATCTTGGTGGTGTGTTCCGAATAGTAATTCGCTTGGCAATGTGGGCATGCTGTTTTTGCTGCCTAACTTCACGGAATGGCCGGCTACGATGAACACAGCGCCTGTTTTCGCCAGGAAGTCTATACCGAGGGTGAGGTGGTCGACGCTTCTCCTCACCACCAATAGCTCCACGTTAAAGGACATATCGCCTATCTTCGCCTCTACCGTTATGCTACGTTTGCTATCTTGTGATGCGCCATCTACCATTCGAATGGTGTGGCTTCTCGTCTCAGAGTTTATTATGCGGGGGATAAACCCGATGAAATCTTCGCGAATGATGCTTCTGGTAGCCCCGGTGTCCACGACGCCTGTTGTCGCTAGGCCGCCAATGGTGAGGGAGGCTACCAGGGTGCTTCCAGTCATTTCCACAGTTTTTGGCACCGCATCTGGCGGCGGTTTCCTTCGTTCTATCGATTCATACACTGTCATACCTCGTGCTTGTATATGTTGACCGGCGGTTTGTCGGCAGCAGTCCTTTGTCAGAACGCCCGGGCGGCCACAATCCCAACAGAACAAAACACGCTGATTAAGACAATCGCGCGCAAGGTGGCCTGGTTGGGCACATCGATGACAAACGTTTTTGCTGGCACTGCTGGTATTCATCGTGGTCGGGGCATTTTCTCTTGGTGCACGGCATATACCTGATGTCACCCTTGGCAGGGGTGCCACTGTTGGGGCGGGGATATCTTCGAATCGCTCTCCCAGAGCTATTAACTCATTTAGGTCTTTGCTGGAGGTGTCCCCGAAGAAGAGTTGATACTCCCGCTGACTGTTTCGGGCGATTCTGTCTAGCTTCTGTTGTGTCGTATAATCAAGGTGCCGCATTAAGTCCTGCAGGCGGAGCGCGTAATCTCTAAATTTCTCGCCGGCTAGCTGGAATGTCTGTCGCACCTGGTCATCTAACCGTTCTAGGTATCGGGTGGGCAAGAAGAATTTGAGGAATTCCTGCCTGAACTCCTGCCCATACTCGTCGGTTATTCCGGTACCAGATTGCTGCTTTACCATTCAGCAGCTCCATGATGATTCGCGGCATGATGTCTATGGGCAAATCGTATACTTCGCACAATTCTTCTACGCGTGCGATGAACTCCAGGGCGCAGCTCTCGCCATCGTAACGCACCGACTATTTACATATGCGGTCCATGGCCGCGCCACATGAGATGCGTTCTTGCGCCTGGCGCTTGGGACTTGCACCTCGCACGGTGCCTTCCGGCAATTGCAGCGTTCTTGGTGTGTATTGCGCCTCCAGTTCTGTCAGCTTCGCCTTCTGCTCCGTTGATAAGTCGGGGGTTGCAATAAGGGCTGTCACTGCTTTCCGCATATCCTCGACAGTACCCTTGGTGTCTAGGTCGAGCGATCCACAGATCTCGCTCAACTCCTCCTTTCGCAGGCTGTATAACCAGGATGTTTTCACCATGCTGGCTCCTTCCTTAGCCACTGTTTCACTAAGCTCACGGCTTGTATGCTTGCTTGTTTCTGCTGATCCGAAGGTCCCTGCTCGGGCGCCACTTGTAACGAGTTTCCTTAGGCAGGGTATACCCAGTCAATCCAGGATCCGTTGCAAGAAAATTTTAATAAAATAATCAGGACCTTCGGGGGGAATGGTGTTATGATTTCTTAACTTTATTGGTACAGGGAAGTTTGTAGATAATGGCTGGGGCAAGGAGAAGGAACCAGCGAGGTGACCCGACTTGTCGTACTGTTACTGGCTTGTTTCGTTTTCCTCGTTTTACTTGTACGTTTTACGTTTTTAATATCGCGAGCATTGCAAGAAAGAACCGAAAACTTCGCGAGTGTCATAGCTGCCTTGGTTCATCCCTGGTTGGTGTGTGAGTCCAGTAGAGAAAGTAAAACATAAATAATAAAAAAAAGTCTCTTCGTCCTTCAGGGATGGCGATTAATACTAACCAGCGCATCCCCTATCCG
>NW_024004666.1:0-1044 GCF_014805625.2 Glossina fuscipes | reverse complement strand
GCATTATTCACAGCCATCTAGAATGTATAAACAAAAATAAAAATAAACTATAAAAGCCTAATAGACCGATAACGTCACAAAGTGATGGACTTTTAGTTTTTCAATTTATCTTATTTAGAAACAATTTATTGTCATTAATAGGTAGAGAGACAAATCGAATACGAATAGTAAATGTATATTATATAAGCGTAATATACCTCGTGGACTAACTGCCAAAGAAAAACAAGTAAGAACATTATAGTCGGGCAGCGCTGACCGTTACGTATCCTACACAACTTCGCCGAGTTCAGCCGCTCGTTTTAGTAATAATACACCAAAAAGTACACATTATATTCAAGCAAAGCCATAATTTTCATGAAAGCGCGCTTATCCGAAGGTTAGATTTTTTCTCCACCTAAGAGTTAGGGTTTCGTGATAGCGCGTATATATGCTGCGGTGCAAAAAAATACAGCTATGTGGTCCAGATTCCATACCGTCAATTTTTTAGTTGAAACACTTGCTACTCACGAGATATCTTAAATCATCATCAAAAAATTAACAGTTAGGCTTTTTTGGCACATAAGGGTTTACGTTTCGTGAAAATGCTTATATGCACTGGTATCCAAAAAGCAGATGCACGTGGTCCAAATTCGGTAAGGTAGTTTTCTTTGTCAATTTACCATTATGAGTTAATATTTAGCATGAAATATTGAAAAGTCGACCTTGAAAAATTGCCTTGCCTGTCCCTAAATTGGACCGAATGCCGAAGCTATGCTACTTAGCTATTTTTGGCGTATAACAACATTTCAGAATGGGGTGTTATGTGGGCCGACAACTCGACCAATCTGAATCATTTTCAATAGCGTTCGTCCTTGGGCAAAAGCACATCTGCATACCAAATTTCATCGAAATGTTCTTATTAAAAAATTGCACAAAATAAATGGGCAGATATCAGAGGGCCAGACAGATAGGCGCAAAGACGTGCAGACAAAGTTAGATCGACTTAGAAAATGATTCCGAATCGATCGGTATAATAAAAGTTAGATTTGCCTTAAACCCTTCAGA
>NW_024004665.1:0-1456 GCF_014805625.2 Glossina fuscipes | reverse complement strand
TCTCACTTAAGCATTTTAACAGAAATCGAATCTTAATTTCTCTCACTTGAGCACTTTAACATAAATTGAATCTTAATTTGTCTCACTTGGGCACTTTAACAAAAATCGTACCTTAATTTCCCTTACTTGAGCGCTTTACTAGAAATCGAACCTTAATTTCTCTCACTTGAACCCTTTAACAGAAATCGAATCTTAATTTCTCTCACTTGAGCACATGAACATAAATTGAACCTTAATTTCTCTCACTTGAGTCTCACCTGAACACTTTAACAGAAATCAAACCTTAATTTCTCTCACTTTAACAGCACGTATCGAAATTGATGTTAACAGGGAAAACTTGTTAGAATATTCTTGTACAGAAATGTTAAAGACTCAGCATACAATTCGCCGTAAATGCTGTTGATTGTGTAAAGCACTTTAGCTTAGCATCGCACTTTTTTGCATTGTGATGACCGTTAACAGTGGTACGTATGGTTAAGGGGTAAAGTCCCATCACATGAATCTTAGGCTCATTTTATTGTTTCGATTGCGCTACTCTTGCGGAGCATATCTCCTATTAGCCGGCGTGATCACTTGTGTTAGAAACGTCTCTCTAGTCTTGACGTTTTTAGTCAAAGCTATTCAAAAATGCTTTGATTTCATCTCAAAAGAAGCATAAGTTAAGATAACCTAATATATTTGTTTTTAAAACAACTCGCTCTTATTATTACTTTAGGCCGATTAGTCGAAAGTACATCTTGTATTCTATATAGTGCCTGACAACTTGCAGATAATTTCTGACAATGTGGCGTATTTTCGTCAGCGAACACGGTCGCATCAATGTGCTGCAATCTTTTTCTTTCCTCGCTAACATGCCGCCGCCATCTAAAGGTCCTCTAAAGTGAGTTTCATTAAAACACCCAATACGATTAGATTTTTGCGTTTATTGCGAGCAGAGTTTGGCCAAGTTTCTGCGCAACTAGTAACGTTTAAACAAATTGAATTTTTGATCCTCTAGCTGCTAACGTTATAAACATAATTCGTCGTTTTCGTCCTTGTTCTTTCAAACACTCATCCCCGTTGCCCTTTTTGCAAGACGGCACAAATGTCGTCCTACGAAATCCATCACAAATAACAAAACGCCAGCACTTTAATATAAATCGATCCTCAGAAATCGAATCTTAATTTCTCCCACTTAAGCACTTTAACAAAAATCGAATCTTAATTTCTCTCAAATAAGCATTTTAACAGAAGTCGAATCTTAATTTCTCTGACCTGAGCACTTCACTAGAAATCGTACCTTAATTTCCTTCGCTTGAGCACTTTAACAGAAATCCAATCTTAATTTCTCTCACTTGAGCACTTTAACAGAAATCGAATCTTAATTTCTCTCACTTAAGCATTTTAACAGAAATCGAATCTTAATTTCTCTCACTTGAGCACTTTAACATAAATTGAATCTTAATTTGTCTCACTT
>NW_024004664.1:0-2533 GCF_014805625.2 Glossina fuscipes | reverse complement strand
ATTTGAAACTGGGCAAGGATTTTTATACTTTATGGGGTTTTTGAAGCTTGTTTCTGCGCGTTACACACGTATTGAGAAAACAATCAAATTTTGATACATTATAACATTGGATAGGCGTGGTCAATTTTTTTCGATTTTTATACACAAATGCTACACCATTCCTCATAGAATATGAATTCAAATTTTTTGTACATTTATTTGCTATATTTTTTGAGTAATGAATAGAAATCCAATTTTTCATTCCTTTTGAAAAATAGAGTTGTTCTCAGTTCATGTGGTGCTCTAGACTTGTCCCTCAATCAATTTGGTCTTCTATCGTTTCTGCCAAATTTCAACTCGATAGCATCATTTTGGCGGCCAAGAGAATGTTTACGACAGACATTACACAGACGGACAGGCGTACAAAGGGACAGACGGACGGACATGCTTAAATCGATTTTATATATACTTTGTGGGATCTCTGATGCTTCCTTCTGGGCGTTGCAAACGTTCTGACAAAATGAATATACCCCTTATCTTTCGGTCATGGCTATAAAAATAAATACAAAGCAGATCAGGATTTATTTTTATTACTATGAATTACTATTTTTTTTTGTTCGTTTGACAACCGGAGAATATAACACAATTATATCGATCACGATACCAAATTATATCTAAAGAAGATAAGGGTGATATTTACGGAGTATTGAAAGATTTCAGTTTGAGACGAATGTCATTTTTGTCTGCTATTTAAAATAGTTAACACCAGATATCGTTTTGCCAAACGACCGAAAAGAAGAACCTGTACTTATTATGGAACCATTAGTACATGAAAATCGCAATAAAGATATGTATGCAGCATGGCAGCGTGAAATACCTAGACATAAAATTTGACCCGAATTAATGAAATTCAATAATCATTGGAAGTCAATAATCAGGTACTACAAATCAACAATGTTATGGGTCCTTCCTTATGAGCATTAAAAACATCCTCCACAGAATACTAAATAACTCCTTTCGTCCAATCGTAAGCTCCGGATGTTCAAACTGGTTCTTTATTTCTCCGCCAGCAGACAAATCGGTTAGAAGTTGTCGATTGCAAAACGCTGAGAAACATTACCGAAACAAATTTATCTAAGAAAAATTATTAAGCAGGGCATTGTGTTTTGCATCTGCAGCAGAAATTTGTAGAAAAACTCGCCATACATGGTAACATATTGATATATGATTTCTTCAATACGAAAGAAGGAATATCATGATATCATGGAGCCAGATCCATTTACAAGGCCATCATTTTGTAGAAAGCTCACTTCCGGCACCCACAGAGGATAATCACGCTACGACCTGTCACATATGCACGCATCTAATTCCAGAATAAGCGACACTTACCTCGATTGTGAATCTAACTCTACAATAAATTGTAACACACGAATGTATATATTTAAATGTGAATCCATTTGTTTTGATCGCACATATCCCTGAATCATTCATTATCCATACGGACTTTATTTTTGCTGTTAATAAACAACTGCTTTGTTATGCAGTTTTATGGGTTAGTTAGTTAGTAACTGCTCTCTTTGGCAGAGCTCTTTCTCTGCCAGCACGCACTCAATTGCGTAGTATGTTACGTTAACTCTCTTTCTTTTAAGCACCTAGCATATACACATATGTATGCATCGACAATTAAAATAAGACGAATATAGTTATTATAGTAGAATAGCCAAGTAGGCATCAATAAGCATAACAAACATTGTAATCGAAAATGAAAAAGTCTCATTAAAGAATAATTAAGAAAACTATATATGGGTGGTTGTGACCGAATTCTTACCTTAAAAATAGGAAAACGACTACATTTTCATATTCTACAATATTAGGCGGAGGCGGCTGATTTTTTTCTATTTTCAGAATAAACGTCGAAATTTGTATGTTGTTTGTGTTGTACTTTATGAGGCGTGCAGGCGTGTTCTTTGGATGGTTTGGGCCATTGTCAAATTCGTCTGTAAGTTTATAGATGATATGTTTATTTTTGCGATAACTACTACTTAGTCGCGTAGCCCGGACAGATGGACAGATAGAACATGCTTAAGTTTGACGACTGTACGATTTTACAACTTGGCTCGACGACTTCTATTTAACGACTGAATTTTGTTTCCTTGTGTTTCTTTGCGACGTCACTTCGTTCGTTTTACTCTTCGCTCTTCGCTCTTCGCTATCAGCTCCACAACGTTTACAATGGTCTTCTAGGCAACTCCGGTTTACATCTATAGATCAGAGATAAGACAAATTTTCGATATTTTTTTTAAAGAGTGTTTCCCGTCTTTTGGTTAATTTAAAGTGACACAGAGCGATAGGGATCTTGCAGCCTTGGTATGGATTTTCCTTTACAGTTTGTCGGTGTGATTTATATTAGATAAGAAATTCTAATAAGTTTTGCTTTCTGTAATTTATTCATAAAACAAATTGATAATCTTTGGTCAGTGGTGCTTATAATTTTATTCGTTTATCTATGTGTGTGTGTGTGTGTGTGTGTGTGTGTGTGTGTGTGTGTGTGTGT
>NW_024004663.1:0-2529 GCF_014805625.2 Glossina fuscipes | reverse complement strand
ATTTGAAACTGGGCAAGGATTTTTATACTTTATGGGGTTTTTGAAGCATGTTTCTGCGCGTTACACACGTATTGAGAAAACAATCAAATTTTGATACATTATAACATTGGATAGGCGTGGTCAATTTTTTTCGATTTTTATACACAAATGCTACACCATTCCTCATAGAATATGAATTCAAATTTTTTGTACATTTATTTGCTATATTTTATGAGTAATGAATAGAAATCCAATTTTTCATTCCTTTTGAAAAATAGAGTTGTTCTCAGTTCATGTGGTGCTCTAGACTTGTCCCTCAATCAATTTGGTCTTCTATCGTTTCTGCCAAATTTCAACTCGATAGCATCATTTTGGCGGCCAAGAGAATGTTTACGACAGACATTACACAGACGGACAGGCGTACAAAGGGACAGACGGACGGACATGCTTAAATCGATTTTATATATACTTTGTGGGATCTGTGATGCTTCCTTCTGGGCGTTGCAAACGTTCTGACAAAATGAATATACCCCTTATCTTTCGGTCATGGGTATAAAAATAAATACAAAGCAGATCAGGATTTATTTTTATTACTATGAATTACTATTTTTTTTTGTTCGTTTGACAACCGGAGAATATAACACAATTATATCGATCACGATACCAAATTATATCTAAAGAAGATAAGGGTGATATTTACGGAGTATTGAAAGATTTCAGTTTGAGACGAATGTCATTTTTGTCTGCTATTTAAAATAGTTAACACCAGATATCGTTTTGCCAAACGACCGAAAAGAAGAACCTGTACTTATTATGGAACCATTAGTACATGAAAATCGCAATAAAGATATATATATATATATATATATATGTATGCAGCATGGCAGCGTGAAATACCTAGACATAAAATTTGACCCGAATTAATGAAATTCAATAATCATTGGAAGTCTACAGGTACTACAAATCAACAATGTTATGGGTCCTTCCTTATGAGCATTAAAAACATCCTCCACAGAATACTAAATAACTCCTTTCGTCCAATCGTAAGCTCCGGATGTCCAAACTGGTTCTTTATTTCTCCGACAGCAGACAAATCGGTTAGAAGTTGTTGATTGCAAAACGCTGAGAAACATTACCGAAATAAATTTATCTAAGAAAAATTATTAAGCAGGGCATTGTGTTTTGCATCTGCAGCAGAAATTTGTAGAAAAACTCGCCATACATGGTAACATATTGATATATGATTTCTTCAATACGAAAGAAGGAATATCATGGTATCATGGAGCCAGATCCATTTACAAGGCCATCATTTTGTAGAAAGCTCACTTCCGGCACCCACAGAGGATAAGCACGCTACGACCTGTCACATATACACGCATCTAATTCCAGAATAAGCGACACTTACCTTGATTGTGACTCTAACTCTACAATAAATTTTAACACACGAATGTATATATTTAAATGTGAATCCATTTGTTTTGATCGCACACATCCCTGAATCATTCATTATCCATACGGACTTTATTTTTGCTGTTAATAAACAACTGCTTTGTTATGCAGTTTTATGGGTTAGTTCGTTAGTAACTGCTCTCTTTGGCAGAGCTCTTTCTCTGCCAGCACGCACTCAATTGCGTAGTATGTTACGTTAACTCTCTTTCTTTTAAGCACCTAGCATATACACATATGTATGCATCGACAATTAAAATAAGACGAATATAGTTATTATAGTAGAATAGTCAAGTAGGCATCAATAAGCATAACAAACATTGTAATCGAAAATGAAAAAGTCTCATTAAAGAACAATTAAGAAAACTATATATGGGTGGTTGTGACCGAATTTTTACCTTAAAAATAGGAAAACGACTACATTTTCATATTCTACAATATTAGGCGGAGGCGGCTGATTTTTTTCTATTTTCAGAATAAACGTCGAAATTTGTATGTTGTTTGTGTTGTACTTTATGAGGCGTGCAGGCGTGTTCTTTGGATGGTTTGGGCCATTGTCAAATTCGTCTGTAAGTTTATAGATGATATGTTTATTTTTGCGATAACTACTACTTAGTCGCGTAGCCCGGACAGATGGACAGATAGAACATGCTTAAGTTTGACAACTGTACGATTTTACAACTTGGCTCGACGACTTCTATTTAACGACTGAATTTTGTTTCCTTGTGTTTCTTTGCGACGTCACTTCGTTCGTTTTACTCTTCGCTCTTCGCTATCAGCTCCACAACGTTTACAATGGTCTTCTAGGCAACTCCGGTTTACATCTATAGATCAGAGATAAGACAAATTTTCGATATTTTTTTTAAAGAGTGTTTCCCGTCTTTTGGTTAATTTAAAGTGACACAGAGCGATAGGGATCTTGCAGCCTTGGTATGGATTTTCCTTTACAGTTTGTCGGTGTGATTTATATTAGATAAGAAATTCTAATAAGTTTTGCTTTCTGTAATTTATTCATAAAACAAATTGATAATCTTTGGTCAGTGGTGCTTATAATTTTATTCGTTTATCTATGTGTATGTGTGTGTGTGTGTGTGTGTGTGTGTG
>NW_024004662.1:0-6259 GCF_014805625.2 Glossina fuscipes | reverse complement strand
GCGATGTAGAAGCTTTGAAAAAGGTTGTACTGTAAGTTTTAAATAGTAAATGATATAAAAAAAACAATTCGTAATGAATGATTGAAATTTTTAGTTCTTTGGGTGGCATTGTAGTTGACAATCCCATTGAGGCTACCTATTTAGTGATGACCCGTGAAAATCGTACCTGTAAACTTATACAAGCGGTATGTCATGTTGATTTTGTAGTCAAATCCCAATGGCTGGTGGATAGTGCTAAAGCTGGCAAATTCCTACCTGCTGAACCATACAAAATCGATTGCATACCAGTGGATGAGAATCTTAAATTCCCTTTGGAAAAAGTGCTGAATTCTACAATACGTTCAACTTTATTTGCTGGCAAATATTTTTACGTGACACCTGATGTATTTCCGGCACGTTCTGAAATTGTTCGAATGATCGAATCATCAGGAGGCAAAGTAGAAGAGAAACGCCGTACTGCACAGGCTATTGCAGATATCTACACTCAAGCTCTCGATTCCTACATAATTGTTACATGTCCCAATGATATGCATCTATGTACCGATTTAATACGTTTCGGCAATCCTAAATGTTTAATAGTATCGACTGAATTTGTAATGAGTTCAATTTTAAAGCAATCATTAGAAATTGAACAAAATATTATGCCGCTCCTCTACAATAACAGCTATGCTGGGGGCAACAAAACTAACAAATAACCTAAGCATAGTTTAAGTTTCCCCGCCATATGTACATATGTACATTATTTGCATGTTATATATAATTAAAAACGCTGAGAGAAAAAAAGGATTACATTTATATATATATATATAATCGACACTACAAGACGACACAATAAAAATTATACATTTATATAAGTTTATGTACACATATATCTTTGCTTTCCTATGTAAGATCAACTAAAGAGATTTACATATTTCTAAAAGAAAGAAGAAAAAAATAGAAGTAAGAAAAAGGAAAAAAAAATTGAGTCAAACATAAATAAAACAACGAAATTGTGTATATTTTTAAAATATTGTTTTAATTTATAAAAACAAAAAAGGAATATCGATATATATTAATTATTATAACGATGGCAATTTTCTTTACACTTCGCATACATTCGCACCTTTTCAATTAAAATATATATATATTTCATTTTAAAACACATACACCGCCCGCATCCATATACTAAAAACAAAATATTAGTAACCTTAATGAATATTAAAAAAACCATTTGTTAAACGATACGGTTTATGTTGACCACAAGTAGTAGTAAGTATTTTGCCAATGAGGAATGTATTCTTTAAGAGGTTCAGTTAGTATTTTAAAAATAGGTATGCTATTGGTCGCAAAAGTTAAGAAATTATTTAATTTAGATTGAGTATAACACTCATAAACCGGCGATCGCACGATGTAAAGCAACAAATTAATGCAACGATGGGATAATATCAATTGTTGCCGTTTAGTCATCAAATGACGGTTCCTTTGATATATATTAATACTAGCTAAATCCATCACCAAAGCAAGTATATATTGTTTCCAAGATTTTTGGCCAAACATGCCCATGGCGGCCAAATGTATCAACGGTTTAGCTATGTACATGTATTCGGCTTGAATTAGAATTTTTGGCACTTGTTCACGCCGCATTTCATTTAATTCCTCATTTAGTTTGAAGCTACGACATTGCATAGGTAGAGCTCCTTCAACTCGGCGGACAACTCGTCCTGAACGTTTTAATATGTAAACATAACTTTGTGCGTTTAATGCACTCTTGTTATTGCCACTTGACTTACTGACATTGCCTTTTCTTGCAAAAGTCCTTCTATTTAACGTGGGTAAAGTTGGTGTCGTAATAATTCGTTCAGTTGAATGCATTAAGATAAAACATCGTCCCAAAGCTTTCATCGTTTGCAGTACAGCAATAATAATCCATTTGCCGCGATTACCGAACACGCGTTTAGCTGATATTTCTAAAAACACCTCGCAGTATTCAAGTGTGGTTAATATGACCTTTAGACGATAGCAAATTTTGCTGCCCGAAACGTCTAGAAAATCGTCATTTTCCAAAGCGTCATTTGCAGGCCTAGCAGCATCCGTCAATTGTCTAGCATTGTGTATAATACGATCATTGTACAAAACCATTATGTTAGAGAGGGTGTATACCAGTTCGCTGACCACAGATGAATTAGAAATGCGTCCTAAGTTTTTTTTTATCATTTAATTGACACACAAATTCCGGTTAATTATTCATAATGCATACCTGCTATAAAATAAGAAACCCATTTTGTTGTTGTTTCCACATCACATACAACTTCAGGATTGGACGCCACCCATTTTTCATAAGCTTTAATAACTTGTTTTAAATGTTCCATAATTCCTTACAAAAAAATCAAAATTACACACAACCATACAAAGCAAATTAATGAATGCGCGGCTTACACAATTTATTGTCAATTGCATTTGAACAGCTGTTGTATGTGCAATATAATTTTGCTGTAAAAGCAGTACCGTGTGAAATTGTAGCTGTAAAGGTGGTGCCATGTTTATTTTAATGCTCTAAAAGTAATACCGTATGTGTTTTGTCGTTCCAATTTGCTACTAGAAACAGTGTTGGTAAACGGCATAATTCTTACAGGAACATACTCTGTTGATCGCTTAGATTAGATTAATCCATGCAAGCTGTTGTGTGTCAAACGTTCTATTACTTTAGCTAATACTACAATCTCCAATGCCAGCAGACTGAATCCGCATTATGAAAAAAGCAGCTGACAAGATACGCCCTTAGCTATCTAAACCCAATTATGAGCAGTTTAGCTAGTGCAGTATTTTTTGTTAGCAGTAACAATGCAAAATAGAGAAGTAAAAAAATTTGGCAACAATAAACCATTTTGTTAAGGCTACAAAAAAAGTATTTACCAGATGTGATACACATAAAAAATAAAAACTGTACCAGCTGCTTATTTTGAGCGCTTAATATTGGCAAGGGTAGATTGGGAGAGCGGAAAGATCGTCAAGTGTAACTTTAAAACCATTAATGAATATGGCGGCGCCGCGACAAGGAATACGTACAGTTTTAGCTGATCGCTTAGAGCCTTTACGAGTGGCTACGACACCAACAAATGCTAATCGACCAAATGAACCAGCCACGATTTTTGCTGCAACGCCTGTAGATAATATTACCAATGTAGCTTTAGCTCAAGACTATGCAAGCTTGACGCATTCGCCAGATGAACTAATAATACGCCAGCGAGGGAGACGTAAACCGTTATTAAAATGGACGCCTGAAAAGGCGGCTGCTGTTGCTGCGAACAATGTGCGCAGCCCATTTCAAAGAACACCTACGAAAGTGCCAATGAGCACGAGCATGATTTTGCGTAGTTCACCCCGCAAACGGTTAGCTATGGGTACGCTGCCGCCAGAGCCGAAAGCTTACGACGGTATCTCACCCATCAAACCTGACGCTAGCCAAGAATTATGGCCGAGCAGTCCGAATTTCAAGAAACCCAACTTACAAGAACTTGAAAGGCCTATAGCGCAAACAAGTGATGAAATTCCACTACATACTTTGCTTCAAGGCTTAACTCGGCAGCAATTGGTTGAATTAATTGTAAATGAATTAGCTGCCGGTGATGCTAAGGTTGAAAAAGATTTGAGAGCTCAGCTACCAATGCCTGACATACAGTAAGTTAGAAATTCAATAATTACGAAAAAAGAAGGGAACATATATATATATATATATATTACATATATTTTTTTTAGATACATGGAACAGGAGCTGCTGCATGCTAAACGTATGATTTTCAAATCCTTGCCCACGTCTAGGCTATGCAAGAAAACTGATAGCACAGCCTATACAAGAGCTTCTCTGCATTTAAATGAATTTAGACGTTTGCTTAGTCAACATATTAAGCAATTACAAGATTCAAGTCATTGGGATGCCTTAATTGACTATACTTGCATGGCTTGGCCTTATGTGCGAGCCACCCCAAATTGGGATAATTTCATACATAATGCCATAAGGAAACAGTGCTTTCGTACTTTAACCTGTAGCTGCATAGCCGCAATTAAATATGGTGGCTCGCGTTTAGGCATCAATCGCTTACACAGGCTCGAACGCAGTTTAAACAGCTGGTTAAACGACTCAGAGGATATTCAGTCATGCGTGAATGTTTTGAAAAGAATGTTGGGTAAGGGACGTTATAGCTTGTAAGGTATATTTTTTCAATTGTTGCTATTCTATAATGCCATCTCTTAACATCTTAGAAATTAAAAAACAATTCACTTACTCTTTAAGAACGCATGACGATTATATACATATATATATACATATATATAGATACTTTTTCTCCTTGTATAAAATGACGTGAAAGCGTAGTGTTTTGTGTACCACCTGACGAAAAGTGTGCGTTTATCAATGTTGTTTGGTGCGAGATAATTAGGCTATATATCTTTAAGTAGTACATGATTCGGTCTTAATTTCTCCATATTTCTTGTACTGTTTATGTTTAAAATGATCACGATAGTCATACACAGAAAAAGGAGAATTCGCATATATTTTCTAGGTTTGTGGATGAGAATGAAATATGAACATGTGAGTGATTTTGCGCCAATGTGCCATAATATCTAAACCTACTGCTTAAAGCCTCAAAGTAGTCTGCAGTTTAATATTGAAAATAATCGTGATGCAGCCATAAGCGATAAAAAATGTAATGAACGTAAGGTAAAATCTAATAAGTTCCAATATATATTCCATTAATAAGACTAGATTAATGATTAATGATCTAAGTTATCGATCACAAACGTGTCTTAGCTTTGCAAAATCTTTATCTGGGAATGAAATCGCTTGGTACACCGAGCGAAAAGAATTTTTATATGTGCGCTTGAGGTGGGGGATATCTAAAATTGGTCTTCAATTCTATATATTATAATTCTTTTATTGTTTGATTTAAAAAACTCTACGCAGGTTTTTAATCATATTTTGTAAATCTAGGTTTTCGTCAAAGGTCCCCTATATCTTAAGATTATTTAATTCTTTCTGTTATTACAATTTAAGTACAAAGTGTGTCATATTTTATTTATGCACAAAATAGACTTAAAAAAAAAAAAAAAAACACAATGTTTATGAGTAAATATTGAATCAAATTTAAATAATCATAATAATAATTTTTTATATCAGTAGAAAAGAAGAAGAAGAAAAAAAGCAACGAATACAGAAATTTATTTTTTATCAAGTTTTTTAGCTTTAATTCAAAACCTATATATATATAATTACTGAGTGTTGTAAAAACTAAAAACGAGAAATGTATTTTTTTTTTTTCAATGAATTTAAAAATTAATATAAGCAAATGCAATAAATCAATTTTTTTTTTTGTTTTTTGCACTTCAATGAGCATTGAGTTTTTCTAAAACCATGAGAATTGGAAAAGAGTTCAGTATAATTTTTTCCTCATTCTTGAACTTTGACCGAAGGTAACATCATTTTCTGGAAAATTAAGAAAAATTTATTTTCTTAAGAATATCAATGCTCGACAAGTTGCTCGACAAATTTTTGTATGATGAATACGAAAAGACGTCACTTAAAGAAAACAAATAAGAAACTTATATTCTGCTCTGACCGAATCTTTTGTACAAAAAGGCTAAAAAGAAAGGCGAGAATCACATTTGAATGGTCATGGCTAATCTTTTTCTCTCTATCCGCCTGAGTAGCCGAAGGGGAGGAATCTCGACTAGCAAGTCAATGGTCGTGGGTTCGAATCTCAAGTGCGGTAGAGTTTTTAATAAAAAGCCGATAGCCTTAGATGCTAGTGCTTTTAAGAGTTTAGTCTTAGAATTTATTTCTCTGGCGAAATTAATAATAATAATAATAATAATCTTTTTCTACTTTTGTAGACTGAAAGTGAAAAACTATAACGTGTATGAGCTTTCATGTATATGTAACGAGCAAAAAATGATGGAAAGCGAAGCTGCTCTCAGTTTTTATTAGGCGTGCTTTCTCATATTCAAATTCCGTTTCAAATCTATAGGCGATTTTTTGATTTTCGTAAACAGGAATATGTTTGTCGCAGATTCTGCACAGTCCGATAGACGGACAGGTAGACAGACGAATAGAGGCACATGTTAAGGGGCTAGCTATTGGTAATTTAAGCACCATGACCCAATATGATAATCAAAGATATCAGCAATACAATGTAACAACATCGGCATTTCGCATTGATTACGCTCTTGTGTCACATCTAATGGGTAAATATCACTGTCCTTTAGAAAAGCATTTTTTTTTTTT
>NW_024004661.1:0-1382 GCF_014805625.2 Glossina fuscipes | reverse complement strand
TAATTTTCTGCATGAATAGCATACATAATTAGAAATATATTTGCATAGCTCTCCTACAACAAAAAAATATATAGATAAAGCGCTAGGTTATGTAGGCTAGATTAGCCCAAGTTATAACAGCGTTGCAATATATTTCTATATCCAATACATAGTGTTATTAAAATTTCCTTAAGACCACAAATTTATATAAAAAAATCGATGAAAAATAAAATGCCCACAATAGTCCAAAATTGAAAGCAACCTTAAAAACAACGAGCGGTCAAACTTTAAAAATTCACTAGCGAAAGCTATTCACACACTAAGTTCGACCCTCCATATGTAATACTTAGAAATATTCATCAAATACTTGTTACAGTACAAGTAAGTATTTCTAATAAACGTAAGACTGCGAGACGATTTGGTTATATCCATATAGCTTACGATCGCCGAAATTGAGACAGAAATTTAAAGCTAAACATATACATATATACATATACAGGTGCAATGCATAAATACATGGGAGACATTGATTTAAAATATGACACAAACATCCATCAAAAGCCGTTTGCAATTTCACTGGAAAAGTGGCATGCCTCTACGTCTACATACCACAATGTATTACCTATTCACTTGAAACACCGGCTCCAAATTTTGTATTCATTTTTGGTTGCCTTGACTCGATGGTCACTCTTTTCGAGGTATGTTAGTGGGGCCCGAATTAAAGCAAAGATGTAAACAAAAGGCTAAAGCTTGGCGCACTAGCACTTTACTTACATTCACATATCAAACTTGAAATTGTTTATTATCACCAACACATACGCTTTTTGCATGGTTGATTTCGAAGATTCCTTCTAAATCGATAAAAAGTTTTTTAGCTATTTAGCAATTATTTGAACACAACCAACCTGGCCAAATCATGCCAGCTTACCAAATTTCATTAAAATATCCCAAAAATTGCGACTTGAACACAAAAGATCAACACGAAAAAAGAGTCAGACGAACGAACAGGGTGGGTCGATCTGGCGTGCTTCTGCGTGTTGCATAAACTCGCACAAGCTTAATTTATCCTTGCACTACAAGTGGTGTAGAGTATAAAAAAAGTTTAAACAAATGTATTTTCTTGATATGTGCACTGTTCTCCAAAAACAAAAAAAAAGATCAATGTTTCACTTTCGGATCTGGTAGTTCGAAAAATTTCAACATTGTTTACTTGAGGTCCTTGTCTCATGGTCCCTTCTAAATCGAAGACAATAATCTGCTTAAGTTTGGCACTGAGGAGACTCTTTTCTTTCAGTGCGTGTGGCTGCGTTGCGTGCGACATATGTGTGTATGCCCTGATCAATGATAAGTATGGACTGACAAATTAAATTACGTTATAGTCAAAGAGCACTCACTCCGTGTAT
>NW_024004660.1:0-3082 GCF_014805625.2 Glossina fuscipes | reverse complement strand
TGACAAATTAAATTACGTTATAGTCAAAGAGCACTCACTCCGTGTATTCGAATATGGTGTGCTATTCAACAAAATCGACATTAACTGAAAATGCTCGACGTTGTTCCAGATACAGTAGTAGGCAGTATGGTAAATGCGTTCAAAGCAAGGTGGAATGATTACAATGCTGTCCTTCTTACATACACTTGGAATCCTTGCAAATATTTTTCTTTTTCATATACATATGTGTATTTGTGTGAATTCACACAATAATTTGAAAGTAAGAAAAACCAGAGGAGCTATTGGTTAATTTTTTTATTTAAATTTTCTCAGAGAGGAACTAAGTTGTCAAACCAAGGATGAAGTCTAAAATTGCTTATAAGATACGGAAAATCTTTTAACAATCAATAGAAGTTTTAGAATAGTTATTTGAATTTGAAAATTTCCAATCCCCAGGGTGAACTCAATTGATTGCGCTTTATGATATGAGTTTTACATCAATCGTATGATGCAGCGCTGAGTTTTCGTCATAATAATATGCTTCTATGTCACCCGTAGTTTTCGTTAAGCACACATAATAGAAACGACTAAACGGGAAATTCTCCAAGTCTGCCATATGGTTAATTAGAGCATCTCTTTGCCAGCGCATAAACACATAATTGCTCTTAGCTAACGCCGTATAATCAAATTCGGCCAAATTGAACGTATTTACATATTCTTTGAAAGCCTTAAATTTTCCCCAATACCTTTTATCAATTTCTTCATTCACTCCCCACTTTTCCGATGTTGACACAAATGGATTCTCCTCGCAAACTATCTCGTAACGAAACCAGAAGTTGCAAAAATACGTTCCACAGAGAGGACGCTCCATCGTAATTTTTCCGACAGGAACGGATCTCCCGTGAACAACGTGGTTCAAGAATACTAACACTGGAAATCTTCCCCATAACGATATTGCAAAACCTTCGTAGTTTGATGTCCTAGCAGCAACGATAGCACCTTCTGTAGAATTGGAGGCGGCGAGAACTTGTTCAGCTGACATTTTTTAATGCAAATGTGTATAACAATTCTTATCTTTTGAATATTTATAGGACGAATGGAGAATGAATTTGACAGAAGAACTAGGAAAATATTTTTTTGACATTAAAAGCAAAGCAAAACAAACAAAAAATAAAGACAAAAAGGAAGTGGAGAGCGGTTCCATACAGTTAGCATTGTAAAAAAGAAAAAAATTAATTTGAAAAAAGAAACCAAAAAATACAAATTTCCTAAATCACTCTATAATATTATGGGGAGTAAGTAACAAATATCAAAGACGTCCTTCTTCCTTATGCTTATAACGCTTGTTAATTTATTTAAACGTTTTTACATTACTTTTAAAGAGTGATAGCCATATATTGTGTAAATGATGCCGTATTGTAAAACTATACGTAATTTATG
Source organism: Glossina fuscipes (assembly GCF_014805625.2). Classification (NCBI taxonomy): domain Eukaryota; kingdom Metazoa; phylum Arthropoda; class Insecta; order Diptera; family Glossinidae; genus Glossina; species Glossina fuscipes. Next base: position 1,663 of record NW_024004660.1, on the reverse strand, counting down.
AGAACTACAAAGCAATCCGTGGAGTAAATCAAATAAATTTCAAAAATGAAATAATCAAAGGCACCTTTAAGGCAATGTTACCGAACAGTCAATGTGTCAAAGTTGAAAGCTACATCCGATCTCCGTTGCCATGAGTCAATCAGAAGCTGCGTCTTATCGATACCGCAAAGATGAGGAAATAAATCTCGCGACTGCCAAATCGGCAGTCGTGGCATTCGTGGGCTTGAGTATCCACTATGTTGACCATACTGAGTACAAGTTATTTATTATATATAGCTACTTGGCCCCATGTTCGCTTGTTAGCACCTTAAGCTTAAAAAATATTGGAAGGATTGAACTTCGAAACTTGAACTATTTAGTTTGAATTTCGCTTCCGTTCTCTACTGTCATAGGTTTAGGCTTTTACTCTTGAAGTATTGCTTGATTCGATTGAATGCACATTGGAATCAAGAAAGAATAAGTAGATAAATGCATAAATAATATCGGTGATAATTAGCTGATCAGGACGGGAAGCATTTTGGAAGTCGCATTACCTAAAACGAAATCCCGTAAATTAGTTGGGCCGCACACTTTTGGCAGGGAAAGTTTCTGCGTCCCCATCCTCATGCGAGCGTGTAAATTTGCCGCAACGTCTCATGTTTTTTTTTCATGTGTTGAAGTAATCCGATAAGTATTTTATTATACATTTTAGACCACACCGTACTAGTTAGAGGAGAGTACTGTGCTCATTAGGACATTGTGGTAAATTTCATTAATATATGTCGAAAATTTCGACCTATAGGTTGAACACAAGAGCACTTGAGGAGACATCAGACGCACAGATGGACAGACAAGCTTGGATAGGTATAATAAAGGGTGTCAAACAAAGATGTCAAGTCCTACTAAGTACAAACAGTTTGGAAAAACCTAAACAATCAGTTACTACTTCGACAAGCATAGTAATTAAAAACCCCAGGATTATACAGAATTAAATGAAAAATAATTCAAAATTGAAATGCAATTGCATTTTGCATCGCAATGAAAAGGAATTCTATAGCACTTATGTCCGCGAACATGTTAAGCAGAAACTGATCGGGAGAGTAAAGAAACTTTTTCGATTCCGTTCTTCCCCATAAAATTTCGAATTCTTTATCGTACGTTTGACAAACCGAGAAGTAAATTATCGCTTAGACGACCCTCACACTGATCAAAATGTACATGTAATTTATGTGGACTGCGGTGCATACATCTATCCTTCAGGAACATTTGACAAAATTCCTACACTCACTGCAGTAGGTATGTTTTTCGAATTCAAAACACACAACACTATTTTTCTCTATTACTTGATCTAGTCATATTATTATACATCAACTCAAGCATTTTAGTGTTATTATATTTTAAATAATTTATTTGAAAAGTTACATTTAAAAAAAAAAAAAAAAAAACTAATATGCTAAATATGCAAAAAAGAAAGACATTTGAAAACAAAAAATGTTTATTCACAAATATTTCTTTTGTAAATTTCTAGTCAAGGTTGCTTGAAAATTTTTATTACTTATGTCCATAAAATCTTTACAACAATAACGCGATTTTTAAATGTATGCACAATGTTGTACGTTCTTAGCCGTGCTTTTAAGTAATTTTCTGCATGAATAGCATACATAATTAGAAATATATTTGCATA
>NW_024004659.1:0-1344 GCF_014805625.2 Glossina fuscipes | reverse complement strand
TCCGTCTATCCATCTGGCTGTGTATGCATCTGTGCAATATTTGTGGTGAACATTCTCCCGTTATTGAAAATGAAGATTTCGCCTATAAATTTGCAAAAGAATTTGGAAGTGATCCAAACTTTTTCAAGAACACGGTTACAACTACACGTTTATGCGATATAAATTTTTATTTTGGAAATGGAAAAAATCAGCATATTACAGAGCATGATAATATAGTTCTTTCAATTTTTTTGTCTTATTTAGGACAAATATAATTTTCTTATTTATACTTGCTTTAGAAGCCATATTCAGCACTTTATCACATTGAATTTTTTTTTTTTTGTTCCATTTCTTTTTTAGGTTCTGCAGTTCTACATGTGGGTCCCTTTTTATCTCGTGGTAACTTTGTTTTTTTTTTCTTTTATGTGTATATTAAAAAACCACATATTCATTTTTTTTAGTATTTTATCACCATGAATAATATTGTATTGTTCCTTTTTTACTTTCAGGGTTTTATCGAGAAAATTTTATAGTTCTGTGGTTTTACATGTCGTGATATAAAAGGGCGCTCATACAACGTCAGCGTTTAGTAAGCTCTCGAATTTAAGACAAGACCTTAGTGATGGAACGGCTGTCTTTGTAAATGGTTAGCGCTGCGACATTACAGTTGATTTCCTCGCTTTCAATCCGCATTCTCAACAATAAAATAAAATTGACTTTATTTTATGCCGACGATATATTGTTTAACAAGTAAGTTCATCTTGAAATTCTCTTCAAGTGCAAAAATGTAATAGAAATGTTTTTAAAATTTTTCTCTTTTCTTTTGCAGATATGCAGATGGAAGAGAAAGTTCTCAAGCTCTCGGTCAAAAGGGCTTTACAAGCCGAAGAAGATCCCAACGGAACGTTTTGGGTATGTTTCCAATAAGATTATTCGATGCTTACGTTTTAAAGCCAACTTTTTTCAAAAGTTTAAAAGGTTGCTTTTTATTATTATTCTTTTTTTAGTTACATTAAGTCAAGCTGTTTTTCACTTCGAAGATTAGAAATATTTGTATAAAAGTACAAGAATTTATTCAATTTATGGTTTATCGATAGATATATTTTAAGTTGTTATCTACAAAGATTTTCCACAAGAGTTCAGTTTTCTAAATAACACAATCTCTAGAAATTTTTGAACTGGACATGTTCACGTAAAGAAAAATTGTTCGCGAATTTAAAATCGTTTTGATACATCTTTTTTCGCGTTTTTTTTTTTTGACGAGACGAAGTGTATGCGTATTTATTAAAACAATTTCGGTTCAATTCAATGTTAATAGCTTTTTGCGTATATAAAGTTTAGTTTAAGTAGTTTATTCCAAAATTG
>NW_024004658.1:0-1723 GCF_014805625.2 Glossina fuscipes | reverse complement strand
GAACTAAGAATGATTTGTCGCTTGTGTTTGAAAGAAGTTAATGAATTTAAAAGCGTCTTTGATGCGGCGGAGTCCAAACTGGATATGGCCTCAATAATTGCAAAATATTTTTGGTTTGAGGTAAATAATTTTCGACTATTTCCGCAAAGAAAATAAAAAAGTTTTCTTCTGTTCTGCAGCTCCAACAAAACGATCAAATATCAACAGTAATTTGTAATAATTGTTGGCTTAAAGTCTCTGATTTCCATGAGTTCTATAAAAGTGTTGAGAAAGCTCAGAGCAATTTAGGCGAGAATGTCGTAGTGAAACTAGAAAACAATAATATAGAGCATTCCATAGAAAATGTTATGATTCAATCGATTCCTTTTTCAAATAAACTTGAGCCCAATGATGATTTGAACGAATCTAATGATGAGTATCCTTTCGAGATGCCAATAGATGAGGCGGATAATAAATCATCATTACTTCTAAAAGAAAAGGATTTCAATGACAAACGTTTTAGCACTAATGCTGCGGAAGAAGTTAGGAATGTCATTAATTACAAAGACGAAAAATTTGGTGACGACGATGGCGACCCATTTAATAGCGAGGAAACAAAAATTGGCAACAAAAGAAAAAGTACTAAACTATCAAAAAAGGAAAAATCTGTCAAGTCTGCAAGAACGATTAGAATGAAAAATGCTTCGCCCAAATTACCACGGAGTACAAATGAAAAAGGTACAAGAAAATTGAGTAAAAGCGAAAACAATGATCCAAAAAAGACAAAAATGAAAAAACCCCTTGAAGATCCCAAAAGTTTGGCTATCGATGAGGAGATCGCTAAGTTTATGAAACTACAATGTGAGCGATGCAAGTTGGAAGTTGCAAACTTTAGCGCTCTTCAAAGTCATATGCTCACCGAACATAAAATCAAAGGTTACACCCGATGTTGTCATAGGAAATTTTCGTCGCGAGTTTTGCTAATTGACCATATACGACAGCATGCAAATCCCGATTGTTTCAAGTGAATAAATTCACGTGGGTCAATTTGATTTCTAAATATTATTTTGATTTTGTTTTTAGATGCGGTCCATGTAAGCGGGTTTTCGCAGACCGTAAATCTATGCAAAATCATTTCCTTATCAAACATCAAAAGGATGAGGATAAAATGTTCTCCTGCTCACAATGTTCCAAGAAATTTGTTAGAAGATATTTATTACGACAGCATGAATTGGTGGGTCATGGCGACCATAAAAACGCTTCTTTAGCTGTTGATGAGGAAATAGCCAAATTTATGTCATTACATTGTGAAAAATGCAACGAAGAGGCGACCAACTTTAGAGCCCTTAATCGGCATATGCGTGCTGAACACAACGTGCAAGGCTACGTCAGATGTTGTAATAGGAAATTTCGTGAGCGTGGTTCGCTTGTTGAGCACATACGCGCACATTTAAATCCTGCTTGTTACAAGCAAGTAAATCCATTTTTAAGGAAAACGTTAAATAATTTTTTTTTTTTTTTCTAGATGTGGGGAGTGTAGTCTCGTTTTTCCCGATCGCAAGTCGATGCGCAATCATTTTCTTATGATTCACCAAAAGGACGAAGACAAACCTTTTGCTTGTTTTGCTTGTTCTCAGTGTTCCAATAAATTTGTTACAGTATACTTGTTACAATTACATAAAGTGGTTGCTCATGGTGACCCTACAAATACTTGCAAAAGCTGTAGCAGAAAGTAAGCTGTTTA
>NW_024004657.1:0-2565 GCF_014805625.2 Glossina fuscipes | reverse complement strand
GACCCTACAAATACTTGCAAAAGCTGTAGCAGAAAGTAAGCTGTTTATCAATTTGAAAACAATTTCGTTCATAGTGGTCTGTTTAGGTTCAATACTTCAGCTGAACTCTCGGCTCATATCAAGGAGCAATGCCTGTGTGATACATGCGCGGAAGTTATATGTGGAGTTGCTGCTTTTCAAAATCATATGCTCGGTCATGAGAAAAGTCTTACGGGTTCAAAAGGTTCCCATGTTTATACTCACAATCCTATACGTAGTTATGAATGCAAAGTCTCCTCCTCCTCATTGCATGACAATTTTCCATTTCCAGAAAACACTTCGAAAACTGCGCATGCATACCCGAGCGAACCGATTTCATCAAATCGTCATTGAACAATAAAAAAAATTTGGAACAAAATAAAACTAAAAAGCTTTAGTAACATCAAACGCAATAGGCAATATTACTTTTTTTAAACTATATTTTTTTGTATTTTGTAATCGATCAACGGCAGAGAAACAGATGAACTCGCTACTCCCGCATTTACTTCCCTACATTAATAACCAATGCCAAACTCATTAAGGATTAGGGAAAGCTTCCTTGTTATATGTTATACACTACTTCACCTATTTTGACACAAAAAAATAGCTCCGTCCCATCCAAATCTGCCACATTCACTTAGTATATTAAAATATTATATTTTATATAACGACTTGTTCAAAATTAAGTTGAGTCTGCAGGAATCGCAAAACTTGTTCGGTTCAATACATTTTTGTATTGTATGCCTTGCTTATTGACCGATGTATAATATTATAATATAAAAAATATTGCTCAAACTTGGTTCTACGACTATGTTAGAATATTTTTTTTTTATAATTTTCGTTTCTGTCATGTTTCAAATTGTACTTGAAATCACATTTTTTAAAACTGGACTTCATTTTTTTTCTATATAATTCTTGTATTTTGTTGAATAAGCACTTAGCGCGGAGGAATGATAATCTAATGAATTGTGGGAGTATTTTAGTGGACTTTAGGAAGTTGTCTCGAATAAAGCGACCGCTGCAAGCTGTAAGCTTCATTCAGTTTTCGGTTTCATTACAACAATTACGTTAGTCTTGAAGTAAGCAAATAATCCGAAATAAGGGGATATGAAGAACACAATGGCAAAAAAATAGGAAACTTCCTTACCGTCACTTGGGGAATGTAGATTTATTCTTAGTGTTTCCTTTCTAATCACGTTAATAAATAGTACTATCGGTTCGCCGACATTAATTGGTGAGATAAACTTTAATGTATCGGATAATCGTAAAGTGTAATCTATGTAAATATAGTTACCTTAATTACTAAGCTTTTTAATTCGTTCAGAGTCCTTTGGAAAAATCTAAATAACTTTTATTACTCAATCTCAATCTTCGATTCTTTAAATTTTATCAAATCGATTCTCCTTAATATGCGTGACTTGCCTATATTGTATTTAAATTAACTTGTAATTTTCACATCTTAGTATCATTCGAAAATTAGCTGAATTTGCTTACTATTATCGGTTGCCAAACCATTGCATGTTTGCACCGGCTTATTGGTCTACTCGGTTGCGTGTATGGTTCTGAGCACATGCTTTTTTCGGTTTTTATTCTTTCTCTCTCTCTCGCTCCCTCTGTCGACGCTACAGTGGTAATTGTGAGACCAACTAACAAATGCATATTCAACCAGTTATCTCGCTAATGATGTATGGAAACCTCTGGTTACACATGCATCTTTCGTTTAATAAAACCAAGCATCAGTCTAGCCCTACAGACCATCGAATTTACGTGAAAATTAAACGTCAGTTTACTATCGAAAACTACACTCGCTACAAAGACTCACCCTTTAAAATATGATTAAAAGTAATGGAAGGCCCTCTACCACCGTTTGGAATAGGCAAATAATACATTTTCTTTATTGAACCGTGTGATGATTCATATATCTCTACAAATGTGGTGATCAGGGAGAACAAAATGTCCCAAGCAAGATAAAATGTGATCGTAAACGGCAATGTGTATGTCCGATGGGTAAATGCTATCGATTTTGTATACTTTATAGATGCGGCCACACGCAGGTACTACTAGTACATTTTCTGCATACAGCCCTATGTGCATGTATCGTTCAGACCTCGTCTAATGCAAGCAATTCGATGTAGAGGCGTACTTTCCTTATATAAAAAGCTCAAAAAGTTGGTTCACCCCATCCGAACTCAATCTAGTAAGTCACTTCAACTGTATTGTCGAGAAATTTTGTTTATACAATGACTATAGCTACCAAAGAGCAATTTGCTTATCTCAATACTTGAAATATTTTCTGCTGCAAAGTAAACTTTACCGCAGTAAGATTTGAGTCCGCGTACATTAACTTGATGATCTCGATTTTTAGAATATCCAAATACTAATTTTACAATCCTACACTGTTTAGGAGTTGTCAAGCCCGTGGATTAGCCTTTTAAAACACTTTCAATATCCTAGTTTTTAGTACAAATGTGGACGAGATTTGTCAAATATTTGCATTCTATTGGTCTATAAGACGGAGACCTCGTGAGCGCGAATATCGTAGTCATA
>NW_024004656.1:0-1338 GCF_014805625.2 Glossina fuscipes | reverse complement strand
ATATATATATATATATATATATATATATATATATATATATATATATATATATATATATATATATATATATGTATATAGATGTATTGTTTTTTTTTTTCTTTTTCGAGTTTATTCGTTATAGAAGGTAATTAAACTTTTTCCTAATAATTTGTTATAATTTTAAGCTAATTTTTTTAAGCTACTTTTTATATAATTTAATTTTTTTTTTCCATTTTCTATAACAAAAAAATTTTTTTTCTTTTCACTATATATAACTGGGCGGTTGTTTGCTTATATTCTTTTTTTTGTCTTTTTTTTTTTCTGCTTTACTTTATCTATCGCGAACTAAATTAAACTGAAAATTTCTATTGGTAAATACATTCAAATACAGATATACAACCAACAACCGTGTAAACATGCAAATATGGTTTTGTTCATTTTTCATTATTATTATTATTTTTAGTTTTATTATTATTATTATTATTATGTTATGAAAGTACATTAAATATAATATTTGAAAATATACAATGATAAGGAAAATATATTAAAATTTTATTTGTATTAAGTTTTTCATAAGCAAATAAAACGAAAAAGTATAGTAATTAAGCAGCAGTGCACTTCAGGAAATAATAGACATTGACTTGAAAAAATTGTTGATTTTTTTTATTTTTTATTTTTTTTTTTTTCGTATATTAATTGATTTAGAAAATTAGAGTACACAACGAAAGCTTCACAACTACGTTTATGTTTTCAAAAATATTATTAAAAGAAATAAAACAAAAAAGAAGTCTTAAAATTATTGTAAAAGAGTTTTATTCTAGAAAAGAGAAGACAAGAAAAACAAAAAAAAAAAAAAACAGAAAAATCATACTCGGCTTTTACCGAATTGTTTTTTATACCCACCATTAGCTTGTGTTGAGTTAAGAAGAGAAATATTCAATGAATTATGATAATTATATAACACAGGTCATGATCGGACACCGTAGGGCTAAGCTTTTATGGTAGTGTACCCACGTGAAGCATCTAGGAGCGCAATAGATCGCGAGAGAAATCAATGATATTTCAACAATTATTTCCGAAACAATAGATTGCCCCACCACCTCATAGTGCTTTGAGCATATTGTGCTGTCAAATATTCTTTGCAAAGTGCCCTGAGACTTGTGACAAGCACATCCTTTCTATGGGATTTTCAAAAAAATATGCTCCAGTCAAATTAACAACCACTCTACGTGTTATGTGGTGCAGTACAATCTATCAAATGTTGGCTGACCACCAGTTTGCATACCTGTTTTGCTTAGAGAAAGCGGCATTTGCTTTATGTGTGAAATGACTAACACGCTGAACACAATGACTGCACTT
>NW_024004655.1:0-1303 GCF_014805625.2 Glossina fuscipes | reverse complement strand
AAGTGCAGTCATTGTGTTCAGCGTGTTAGTCATTTCACACATAAAGCAAATGCCGCTTTCTCTAAGCAAAACAGGTATGCAAACTGGTGGTCAGCCAACATTTGATAGATTGTACTGCACCACATAACACGTAGAGTGGTTGTTAATTTGACTGGAGCATATTTTTTTGAAAATCCCATAGAAAGGATGTGCTTGTCACAAGTCTCAGGGCACTTTGCAAAGAATATTTGACAGCACAATATGCTCAAAGCACTATGAGGTGGTGGGGCAATCTATTGTTTCGGAAATAATTGTTGAAATATCATTGATTTCTCTCGCGATCTATTGCGCTCCTAGATGCTTCACGTGGGTACACTACCATAAAAGCTTAGCCCTACGGTGTCCGATCATGACCTGTGTTATATAATTATCATAATTCATTGAATATTTCTCTTCTTAACTCAACACAAGCTAATGGTGGGTATAAAAAACAATTCGGTAAAAGCCGAGTATGATTTTTCTGTTTTTTTTTTTTTTTGTTTTTCTTGTCTTCTCTTTTCTAGAATAAAACTCTTTTACAATAATTTTAAGACTTCTTTTTTGTTTTATTTCTTTTAATAATATTTTTGAAAACATAAACGTAGTTGTGAAGCTTTCGTTGTGTACTCTAATTTTCTAAATCAATTAATATACGAAAAAAAAAAAAATAAAAAATAAAAAAAATCAACAATTTTTTCAAGTCAATGTCTATTATTTCCTGAAGTGCACTGCTGCTTAATTACTATACTTTTTCGTTTTATTTGCTTATGAAAAACTTAATACAAATAAAATTTTAATATATTTTCCTTATCATTGTATATTTTCAAATATTATATTTAATGTACTTTCATAACATAATAATAATAATAATAATAAAACTAAAAATAATAATAATAATGAAAAATGAACAAAACCATATTTGCATGTTTACACGGTTGTTGGTTGTATATCTGTATTTGAATGTATTTACCAATAGAAATTTTCAGTTTAATTTAGTTCGCGATAGATAAAGTAAAGCAGAAAAAAAAAAAGACAAAAAAAAGAATATAAGCAAACAACCGCCCAGTTATATATAGTGAAAAGAAAAAAAATTTTTTTGTTATAGAAAATGGAAAAAAAAAATTAAATTATATAAAAAGTAGCTTAAAAAAATTAGCTTAAAATTATAACAAATTATTAGGAAAAAGTTTAATTACCTTCTATAACGAATAAACTCGAAAAAGAAAAAAAAAAACAATACATCTATATACATATATATATATATATATATATATATATATATATA
>NW_024004654.1:0-16486 GCF_014805625.2 Glossina fuscipes | reverse complement strand
GTGTAGTCCATTCGGGAAGTTTCTGAAAGAATGAGAATAATTGACGAAATTTAGAAAACTTGTAAAAACCTGAAAGATGCTTTTGAACTTCCACCTATCCTTTCTCGTAGCAAAAGCTGCGCGCATCGTCATCAGTCTGTGTGTAACATAACTTCATCTAGGGCTGGAATATTTCAACGTCCGTTGTTCGCCCCCGTCTTCGTTCACATGGATATTTAGTCAACGGTTCACGCGCTTGGTAAAGTAAAGTTAAAAAAAAGTACAAATTTTCGAGAGTAGCTTTTGAAAGAGGGCAGATGTAGCCCCAGAAAGTGAATTTCATTGAAATGGCCTTGAAAAATATTTGTCATACTTTGCATTGAAAACAGTTTTTTTTGCACAAGTATATTAAGGCATATCCCACCGAGTGAGTGCACATGCTTTGCGCATTTATTAATATACACATATAAATATTCATTAAAATTGTCAATTTAATCGCAAAAATCTTTCATACAAGTTTACATGCCTTCAGGGGAATTTCATCTTTAAATGCTTTAAGCAGCGAGCACGTTTATTAATAAGAGGTTTCCAGCAATTTTCCTAAAATCGTGCATGATCTTGAGCTTAAGTGTACGCTATTTAGTCTTTTTTGTTTTTGGTGGAAATATATTTCAAAGTTATGATCGCCGCTCATCAGTAGTCAGTCAGTCATCAGTGGAATTATCGTTTTGCACAATTATGTTAAAGTGTGATAAAATGATATTATAGTGTATATTCACCTCTCCACTACTTTCGACCCTCCACCTACTTTTCATTCTTTCCTCTAGATGCATATGTGTGTATGCATACGTTCCGTAGGTAGACATGCAATGCAAAGTGTGCTTAAAAAAAAAAATCTTTTTTTTTTTTTTTCTAAAACTAAATCGCAGACAGCAATTTCGTTTATTTTACTAGTTGCGAGCATTTAAGCTTCGAGCTCAGGCCTTTTCTTCAATGTCTCCGATTTTAGATTGCGATATAACAATTGAAAATGAGATTTGTACGTTTATATTATAAATGTGTGCTATATATACATATACGTATATATTAGAATCGTTCTTAAGTGTTGTGGGAGCCATTTGAATATTTTATAATTTGCGCTCATGAATTAATGTACATTGTGTGTAAATAGTGCACGGAATTGTTCAACAAAAAATGATTTATTTATCAAAATCTATTTTCTTGTCTTTAACATGGCAAGCATTGCTTACAATTCGCTTTGACATAGTTCTTCACTAATTCTGCATAGGCTGAGTGAAGTATAGCCTATCCGATGCTTCAAAGAATTTTCTTCCCACTCTTGAGTTGACTTGAAACGCCTTTATTGAAATGCTAATCACACCACCTTTTTAACTTCTCTGAGTTTATGTCCGTCCCGGACTTTTCACATACAACAATTGCCATAGGTTTTCTGTTGTGACTCAACCGGCTTGCATTTTTTTTTAATAAAGACTTACATTCCCCTGCACAAAATAATACAAAAATTGCCAAAATTGATTATGACACACAAACCTGCAAATATGTCCGGAAGAATGACAAAGAAGTGCGAATGTATAGAACATCTTAAGCCGAATGTTGCCTTTTTATCCGTTGCTTATTTCCGATGTTGATAACACATGGGTGCCCCACAATGGGACGGATTGTCCAAGCCACTGATTTTACTGATATTATCGCTTAATATTTATATTTCCGTGTAAATAACACAGTTGCTATCAAAAATGTCAACAGTTTATCAAAAGAAAAAATAGTTTCTCCTTCGCAAACCTGTTACTTTGCGCAAAGGAACATTCCTGATATATATCCCTATCGACCTTATTCGCTGTTCTTTTGATAAAGAAAATGCTTTTGAAATGAATAATTATAGTAACTAAACGATGTTTGCTTTTAATTTTAGCGAACTAACTGAAGGCGCCTTGCAGGTGTGGCGTGCTTTGCCAGAACGTATCAGACAAGATCCCAGCTTAGCGTCATTTCGCCAGGAGCATGAACGTTTGCATGGTATGTGTTATGGAATTTCGTTTGCTAAATATTTATAAGACAAAAAGATACATAGCGAAGATGCTATAAAATGGAACTCTCTTTGATAAGCGTGTGTGTGTGTAACTATGTATTGATGAAATCGCCATTACGGCTTCAAAGTTTTATTCGCGCGAATAACCGCTTTCTGATAAAGCAAAGAACATCATGTTCTAAAGCGAGCTATTAGATGCTCCCGTATTCGTATAAATGCATGTACGGTCGGTCCATCACATTTCATATTTGTCACGCTTTGGAGGTGGGTAACATTTGCACTTGGCACAAGTTGCATACTTATTGTCGATGCCACTAATACAGAGCACATCTCTTCGGACACAAGGCAAAAACAAAAGTTTTATTGAGTCAGCTCAATCAATCTATCCCAGTTTACTGGGATCGAGCGCTAACATTGCCAGTTGAAATGTTTCGAAATTTGTAAGAATTGAAGTCGGAATGGCAGAAAGAAATTTAGTTGTCGCTTCGCTTAGCTGTTGCACTATTATCGCGTGCAGTGCAGCGAAATAGATTTCACAAGCGTAGACTTGATGAAGACTGATTTGGTTATGTATATAAATCGTTTTATGGTTTGTAGGTTACGAACCTACTGATGTGGACCCCTTGCCGTCTGATGATGTAGATGAACGAAGTCAAAACAATGGGGTCGTTGATGTCGATTTGGTCAACGACAATGATTGTTTGGATCATAAACCGAGCGATAACGTTAAGAAATTTAATGCCTTCAATATTACCAACGAAATGGGCCAAATGCGTATTTTGGATGGACGTGAAGTTGAGAATAACAACGACGATCAGCAAGATGATCCAGAGCAGTCAGTAACATCTAAGGTAACCTGAACTTTGCAAAACGCATTTAACAGTTTCTTTAGTTATATTACTTTTTCTTACGCAAGCGCAGGTGAAAAAATACTTGATATGGTTTAAGATTTCCGTGCTGCTGGTAGTGTGGATGGTATTTACCGCGTTTCTGATGTCCACGAACGAACATGTAGATGTCCTGAAACTTATAAGCATACCAGCAAATGGAGCAAAAAAATGTACGTCATTATGTCTTTAATTATTTACATTGATTGCATATCCTGCAGCTCGACGAAGATTTCTATGCTAAAATATATGTGTATGTTCTGCACGCTTAAAAATTTCCTATGAGCTTGATAGGCAGAGCACGGTTGCAAGCTGTAGGACCTACATAAATTGCACGCGATGTCTGTTCATGATTCAGACAAGATTTCTGTTAGTCTTGAAATTTATCATTTAATTTTGTCGTTCCTTTGCAGTGTTTCCCATCAGCACGGAGGAGTTGACCCGAATAGGTTTGAGTTTGAAAGGACCTTTCAGACTACAAGAAGCTGATACAGTGGTTGATAAGTTGCAACGACCACCTCCTCTATTAGAAGTGTGTGTGGAACGTGTTTATTACAATATTAGCGGCGAGACAGCGGATACGGAAATAGTATCAAATGTTTGGCAACTAGATGTGGTTTATCCAGAAGCTATGGATTACACTAGAGAAACGAAAAAGACCTCTCAGTTCGAAATAAGTCCGATCGATGACACTAATCCTGCTCATGGGAATATAAGTCAGCTGAACTTACGTTTCGAATCGACCATAGCAGCCGAACTTCCAATGCAGCTCTGTATAGATAAGTCACCGATTTACAAGAAAGAAGGGGTAATCTATGCAGCCATTGTCTTGTGTGGACTATATATTATGATTATTTGGGAGATCGTAAATCGTACATTTGCCGCAATCATCGCATCCACTTTATCGGTCGGCATACTAGCTGCTCTGAATTCAAGGCCGTCTATGGTTACCATAATGGGGTGGATAGATGTGGAAACACTGCTTCTGCTGTTCGGTATGATGATATTAGTCGCTATTTTATCAGAGACGGGAGTATTCGATTACTTGGCAGTGTATGCTTATAAGGTGACATAAATAGTTCACATGGTTTCTATTGTTTGTTCCTCTAATGCGTTGCTCTTTTGCAGATTACAAACGGTCACGTGTGGCCCTTAATAAATTGCTTATGTCTTTTTACCGCTGTCTTATCGTCATTTCTCGATAATGTTACTACAGTGCTGCTTATGACGCCAGTTACTATTAGGCTTTGTGAAGTCATGTCTCTAAACCCGGTTCCTATTCTCATGTGTATGGTCATCTATTCCAACATTGGCGGCGCCTTGACGCCCGTAGGGGATCCACCTAATGTCATAATAGCGTCCAACAATTTTATATCAAAAAATGTAAATGTTTTCAGTGACTTAACGGAACTTGCAACAGATCGTACTTCCAAGTTCAAGACCACCACCGAGGAGTTTATGATTGATTTTGAGAAACGTATCCACGAAAAATTTGTCATTGATCTGCAAACCTAATATGATTTAACCTTCTCGGTCCGTCTATTTTCTTGTCGACCCACTAATGTAAACAAAGCGAACCCTCTCCAAAAAATTATTCAATGATGTTATATGAAAGATTCCAATCAAACCTTACGCTGGCCTTGAGCTGGCGAAAAATAATTCGATTTCAATTGTCCGTATTTATATTACGTTCTGAGCTCGACCTTCAAATCAAGTCTAAGTGTATGGTAAACTTACATTGCATAGAAGCCGAGGTGGTGGGCATTAAATATTCACGTTACAGTGATCATAGCTTTCTCCTCTTAGGGAGTCAATTTTGCCGTTTTCACACTTCACATGTTGCCCGGAGTGATTTTGGTTATGTTGCAGACATATGTACAGCTACGTTTTAAATTTCGAAATATCAGTGATTTGCAGTTCAAGGAATCGCCAGATATCGAGGATTTACGCCACGAAATTCATGTGTGGAAAAGAGCAGCCGCTAGTCTGTCTTCTTATTCGAAGGATGAGGAACTGGTGCGACAGACTTTGATGAAGAAAGTTAACCGTTTGAAGACCAGCTTAAAAAAGAAAATTGCCACAACTATCGACCCGGCGATAGACTATAAGCAAACCCTAGAAAATTTGCAAGCCAAAGTTAGTTTCCATTCTTCCTTCCTTAACTAATTGCTTTTGTTATTAAACATAACCTTAAAATAGCAAGTTTTTCCTTTTTTTTTAGTATCCTATACGTAACAAAACTCTACTGATTAAGTGTTCGTGTGCCTTAATTTTTGTGATAAGTCTGTTCTTCCTACACTCAGTTCCCGAGCTGCAACGATTGTCCTTAGGTTGGACGGCTCTTCTTGGTGCCATATTTCTCATCATTCTAGCAGACATTGAAGACATGGAAGCCATCCTGGCGAGAGTAGAATGGTCAACGCTATTATTTTTTGCGGCTTTATTCATCTTGATGGAGGCCTTGTCAGAGCTAGGCCTAATTGAGTGGATTGGAAGTATGACCGAAAACTTTATACTAGGTGTAGGCGAAGAATCACGTTTAATGGTAGCCGTATTGATTATACTATGGGTAAGTTGCTATCTCTACTAAATGACGCAAAAAGAAACGCTACACTCAGACAGGGCAGCTCATCACAGTCTCTGCAGTGCTTCCCCTAATGAAACTCGTCACCTATTTTCATTATAAAATATCAAAATTTACTCCTTGTTATCATGTAAGACTCTTATATTGGGAACTATCCGAAAAATAGATCCATGTAACGCAAACTAAGCATAATAAATGCATACGCGAAACCGCTAGTCTGGTCCAATTTCCATCTAAATCTTGTTTTCATATGCAGTGTGACAGCTCTGATTATGAGCGAGTTTATAAAATGGTTCCGTTCCATTCAAATTTTTCGCATTTATGTGATATTTCCAAGCACTATTTGCCACCGATTTCAACCAACTTTCGGCCAAAGCAGGCAGGCTTTTTTAATGAATCCACTGGCGAACTAAATACGAATATTCGTCGACACGTGTGTCCTACGCTTTACAAGCGCTAAAAGAGACTGATTTCTTCTATTTTTAAAATAAACGTTTTTGCCTAATAAGCATGTGGGCGTTGTAGGTGTGTTCTTTGAAAGTTTAGTTCGATTCCAAAACCTTTTGCAAACTTGTGGACAATATCTTCGTTTTCGCTAACGGAAGAATGTTTATCACAAATACTACAAAGCTACCCAAACAGACAGATGGACAGACAAACAAGCCATATTTAGGTGCATTCAAGAGCTGTAACATTGTAATATACACAGACGGACAGATGGACATGTTTTAATTGATTTAGAATTTGATGCTGATGCTTCCTTCTGGGCATTGCAAACTTTTTGACAAAATGAATATACCTCTTATCTTTCGGTGATGGGTACAGAAATCATAAAAGTATTTTCTCCTCCACATTCATTTCATTTTTTTGCTCAAGGTTTCAGCAATAGCGTCAGCCTTTGTGGATAACATACCTTTGACGACTATGATGGTTAAAATAACAATATCGTTAGCCCAAAACAAAGCACTCAATTTGCCATTGCAGCCGCTAGTTTGGGCCCTAGCATTTGGCGCTTGTTTGGGAGGTACGAAAACACTTCAATAAATGTAATATGCATGTATGTAATAAGGTTTCCACTTTCATAGGCAATGGCACATTGATTGGAGCTTCGGCGAATGTTGTCTGCGCTGGTGTTGCAGAACAACACGGTTATAAGTTTACCTTCCTTCAATTCTTCAAGTACGTTTTCGAGAGCAAATTCGGTTGAATTACAAGTCGGTTAAGCCAAATTCTTTATATTTACAGAGTAGGCTTCCCCGTTATGATCGGCAGTATTCTAGTATCCACCGCTTACCTTTTAGTAAGTCATGCAATTTTCTCGTGGCATTGATGCGCGACGAAGGGAGAAATCGTTATTCTTTTATGGCTACATTTATTTAAAAGATAATATTTATACATTTAGTTCATAACTAGGTACTAGGTAGTGTCGAGGCGCTTGTAAGAAGAGAAAAAATATATGCGTACGCGCGAGCGTGTATAATTGCAATTCTTTTGTTATACAAATTTCCTATTTAGATGACTTCGAAAGAGTTAATATTTCACGGTGCAAAAAAATACTTGTAACCCGTCGGCGGTTACAACTGTGATGAATTTGTGTCGGCAGCTTGGGTAGTTATAAGAAGTCCTATTGGGATTTCGAAATTTCTGTTCGCATATGCTTGTTATTATTTTAGTTAGGTTAAGTAAAATCTATATTCCCCTGCTCGGGCCATCTTCCACTCATCATCGCATATCTGTATGAACTTTACGTTAACGTTAAAATATTATTAGATTATAAGTTAAAGTGACACGAATACTATCCAACCCTGGTTCTCTTCGAGTCATCATATTCTACCATAGACTTTACTTGCAGGGCAATGTATAAATAAGTTACTTACACTTAGTAATCATGCGAAAAATGTTTCTAAAAGTTGTAAGAAAAACTAAAAATCTCCTGAAAATAAACATTTTGTTTAAATTCCAATATGCGGGGTTTGGTATCATCCTTTGTACGATTACAAGAAAAGGGAATATTTTCCTTATCTTTGGAAATTTCACAAAAGATCTCTGCCATGAATGCAAGTAGACGTGAATAGCAATTGAATGAAAATGAAAACACAACTAAAGTCTCAGAGAACCAAAATCGAAAGTTAATACGTTGAAATAAAATCGGATGAAGGAGAGCGAAATTTTCAATTGAAACTTTTAATTGAAATTGCCCGAAGGTTTGCTGAAAAACCTCTTTGGTTCATTATGTGAGCGAAACAAAAAAAGGGATAAAAAGTACAACGAACTATTGCGAAACTGTCATGAAAGTAAAAAGCTGCAAATGGAATAACGGAAATATTCGCAACTGATATGAACATCTGTTTACCTATCTCTTTGGATTGTTATAATATATGTAGCAAAAAAAATGCCTTTTTATCTATTGAATCCGCAACTACTACTCCAGGGGCTTGGTATCAACATTAAGCACATCTGAGATTTTTCTTCTGTACTCCTTTTCGGAGTTAAGCTCAAAACGCATAAGCACAGTCAAATATCGGAGAGTGGCTGAATATGTATTGAGTATTGTGGGCCGATGATCGAATAAATCTCACGCATTTGCAAACTTGAATTTTTAGTTTGTCTCTTTTCATCGTCGATCAAATTCCGTAATCTGGTTTATAAATTATATTTTAATGTTATGTAATTTATGTGGTTATTCGTAGTGATAACCACATCTGTTAAGTTTAGGTGAATGCTGACACTCTGGCTGATCTTTTATTTCAAACGCCCACAAAATAGCAAAGTAAGTGGAAGAAGTGTACAGTTTTAGTTTACATCCTCCTCCATTCTATGAATTTTACAGCCAATGTGTAGATCCATTTAAATTAACAAACTATTTCCAGAACAAGTGCGAAAAAAGAGAAAGAAAATAAAAACAGTCGACAACAAACATGAAAAATCAAAGTTGTTTTAATTGTTGTATTGTTTTATGTTTTATGTGTACCGATTAATTATAATTTTATATAAAGCAAATAAGAACGCTGTAGTCGGGCAAAGCGTACAATGATCTACCCTACACTGTTTCGCCTAATATATTCACTCATATTCGTAATAATCCAACAAAAGTTATACACTATTTTTAAGTGAAGGCATAGGATTTCATATTGGAGGATACTCAAAACGTCAACTAACTAGGTTCAAATTTAATTTTACTTATCGAAGACTTACTTATCACAGTCTGACGCCACAGAAAACTTTACCTTCATGAGAGTCCCTGTATATAGTGCGGCGACCAATTTTTATCACAAATATTAAAATCTCGACTTTTTGGGTATGTAAAGAGGTATCTCTCATCAAAGTCCTTATATTGGGATCAAAATACGGACTTACGAGGTCCAAATGCAGAAGGGTTAACTTTTTCAAGCTTCAGATTCTGTAGGAACGATTATTACTAAGTAATTTTTGTTCAGAAACTCCGACAATTACACTATTTTTCGATCGAACCCCAACCGCTTCAATGGCATTCGCCTCGCCAAGTCTGTCTAACAAATTCTATCAAATATTTCGAAAATTGAGATTTGTAGTTTGAGCGCAAGAATACACGGACAGGCATCAGACCTATAGACAAGCTTATCTTCATCTAGAAAACGATTTTCAACCGATCGATATAATAAAAGGTAGTCGTAACTCAAACTTGCGAACTTGTGCATTTGCACAAACGTGTACTGTGACCAGAACAGTTTAAAAACTTGGAAATTACCATGAGCGGAGTTTTATTAACGAAAGGAGGGGATTTTTTGATTAAATTGAAGCACGCGATCATGCTTTTCAATTATAATATAGATTAAATAAAGTTGCATAGCCAACACAACCAAACAGATATATAAGCTTTCAAAGTTTGCACATCTTTCGATTTACAAAAGAAATGTGAAAACGTTGTATTCAACCGACGTCCTTTCTGAAATCTTTTGCATCAGCAGCTTCATGCCCACTATCTACGCCGATTTACATGTAAGCGTGTGCGATTTTCTAGAATCATTTTTTATAATCTTTTCCAGGCAAGAGCACAAAATGAAACACTGCAAACTCACAAGGCTTATTCCGATGAAAATCGCAATACCTAAGGTCTATTAGTGCTACTCTCTCTCTTCTGGCTAAAGACGTTGCAAATAATGCAAGATTTAATTCATGAGAGAAATAGGAACAAGAGAAAGAGAAAATTAAGAAAGCACTAGAAGAAAGAAAGGCTTTTTCTGTATTAAATTTAATTAATTTAAAAAAATGTACAAATAAAGTTCTCTCTCTCTCTCTCTCTTGCTCTCGCGGGAGAAATATTTCGAATTAAAAACTGAAGAACAAGAAACACAAATGGAAGCAGATATTCGGAAAGGAGTTGAGGCAATAAAATTAACAGACACAGACAAAGGTCGAAAGAAAATCGAAAAACCATAAGCGTCTACCGAGGAACATCAACATAATAGAAATTCGCTAACTAAAGAAATTCGAATAATAATAAGTAAAATTGCAACTAAGGTTCTGAGTAACGTTCAAGCGATAGAAAACTTCGAGAGTTTTGAAGAAAATATGGTGAAAGGACCGAAAGTTATATCCAAATGCTTTTCTTGTCCATCATCGAAGAGTAACTGAAATTAACATTTAAGCAATTAAATATTGCAGACAGACGTATAATGTATAAACAACATTGGCTATCGAGAAATACAACTATTCTAGCTTTTAAAATACTTACCGGAGTTGGCACGTGCCCTAAATACGCAACAAAGCCTACGACAGTTAACTGACCTAGTACACATATGAGAAGAAAAAACGCTCCTGCATTAGAAAACATTGTACTGAAATCAATTGTTTTTTTAAAATACTCACGCGCTTGTAATAACTATGGAAAGGTTTGTTTTCAATCTTAGTGCAACCGTCGTTAACATCTGGAAGAAGCTTCATGTCATCCGGTTGGTTAGTATGTAAATAAAAGCAACTTTTATAATCCTCGGAAGTTGCTATTGGTGAGTTTTCAATACGACAAAGCTTCAAAAGCCATGTGAAGTGTAATCAAGCGAATATAATTTTCATAGAAATCGCAAATTATTTTCCTATTCTCACAATTCGACAAGCCCTTACTCTGAAATATTATCGAAAGTCCGAAATGTATCAAAATATAAAAACATTGTGTTTACTGAACTAATCAGTAAATCAGTGCTAAGAAAACGACTATATTCATTCGACGCTCGAGGTTTGGCATGTGAGGCTGCCAGTCTTCTGGCAAAATTCACCTGATCAGAATGGCAGGAACTCCGGCTGTGTTCCGTACAAATATTGCCTCTATTGCATGAAGAAAATTAAAATCTCTTACTGAAAGACCCTATATACACTACAAGCACAAATGTAGTAGTCCTTGCGGTTGTTGTAGTACTAACCTTGTTCATTATACTATATTAGAAACACTAAATGATCGCTGTAACAATGGCCAATATATTTTTTTGCCTATCACATATTATATGTAAATACTGAGGCCATATTTGTCTTTGCCTTTGGAATTTTCAACAACAAACACTGAATTCTTCACAAACTATGTATATACTCATTAATATTTTAGGTACTTTTTAAGAGATGCTCCTCTTTGTACGTATTTACTTCTGATGACATACCTTCAGGAAGAAATAATTTTCTTGTAAGCCCTTTAACACTTGAACGTCTTTCGCATGGAGGATCATCTAAATATTTTCAAAGTATTTAAAAGTCAGCTTTCAACGAACTTTCAACGAACTTTCAACGAGTCAGCGTACCTTGTTAACGTTGTTCTGGAAAAATTACTTAATAATCGCTTGCGTCTGTGTGCCCCACATAATCGATGTGGCATGTAGCGCTACGACTTTGTTTTCCATAGACGGCATTTTTTCAAAAAGGCCGCAACATCTTTCTTTCCTTTTCTTTATTAATATGATAATTCGATGATCACATCTTATTGCGATTTAATAGCGTCTTGTAGGTAACTGTACGATATATATAGATAGTTTAAGGACTCACCTATTAATTGTCAACAAACTCATATTCCGATCAATTTGATTTTTAAACTTTCTCCTGCGATTACATTAAGGAAAAATTTAGCAATAAACTGGAAAAGTTGTACATTAAAAGGCACTAAAGTGTTCGTACGACAATAGGAATGGAAAGAAATGAAATCATAGAGCAATTAAGATCATTAGTGAACTTAATCTAATACACAATGATTTGCGATTAAATTTCATCTTGTGAAATAAACGATGAAGTCGCAAATGTTATATCACCAATCGGACGGACAGACAGATATGGTTAAATCGATTTCGATATTCAATTTAGTTGAAAATATATTTCTTTATTGGTTGTTGGTGTTCCCTGTAAATACTTAACGTTCACATCTCATGCCGGTATTGTGAATATCTCTACGAGAAAAGCTTAGCTTTCCGTTCAAAGCTGCTATACTGGCCACCTTGTTTCTACGTTTTATCACATTCGTGCTCATAGTAAGCTTAAGTGAATGATGTGATGATGATCCCATCAAGTAATATAAATATGTGCATAAATATATACGGTATGTATGTGAAATTAATAATTATGAGAGCGAATAGTTAGTGTAAGAGCGCGAGAACGTTAGGAAATAACGTTTTTCATCTTATGCTCATAGAAGGTACTGATTGCTGTACTTATTCGGTACAATTTCTCGGACGAAATAAGATCGGCAGTTGAAAGACTAACTTGAAGCAATTCATCTTATTACGCTTGTAAACGTTGTCTGTGAAAGTCGCATAAAGAAGTGAACATTCCTCCACTGCTCGGTTGATCGTTTGCAAAAGAAAATTTTTGAAATTTATATCGACATTTCTCTTGCCTTTCATTATTGTTACTGAGTGTCGATTTACGTGATTTACTGTTACCTTGTAATTGAATATTGAACGTGTTAAAAAGTCGAAATCACATAAAAATGTGACTTCTGCATTATCAGCAAACAAAAAGAAAGTAAAACTTATTTCTAACTAACTAATTCGGAAAGACAGCGTTTTAATTGAAGGACCCTACGGCAACAAGTATGACTCATCGTTTCAGCGTTAGCCCCGCAAACGCTCTGGAATTCAATTTTATCGGAGAGTATGTTTTCTTAATACATGCCTTTCATCAAAATGTTGCAATTAATTCATACATACACATATTTGCCACACGTTTTTTGAGATAAATGTTACAGATTAAAATTGTGTGAAAATGAACGTGCACAAGCATAACAACACTTCAAATATTGAAGCGACCTTAAAAGAAAACAAAAAAAGAGAGAAAAGTTACAAGAATTATAGAAACTATCAATCGACTTGCAGTTTGACACCAATCTTGCATTGCACCGTAGCTTAATGTGGACAAATACTTCCAGTACGTTCTACCTTCATGTGTGCATTAAATGACAACAGAGATTTAAGACTATGTTTTAAGAATAACGAGATCCGTGATCCGCGATCCATGATTTATATAAAGTCAATTGCATGTGTTGTAAACATGAAGCGAGAAACGAATATACTCGTACTAAGCAAACACACAAAAGGATGTGCGATCGTACTGGTGCAATGACGTAAGCGAATATATGTTTTGAAAGTCAATAGCGAATCTTTGCTGAGCCGACTTTCATCTTCAAGATTTTATTGTTTGTTCAGATTCGCCAATTGATACCGACGTCAAACACATCAAGACTTTAATGAATTTCACGCGGTGCTTAAAGACTGCGGAAAGTGGACAAAACCTCTCCAACGTGCTAAAGTATTTTTACCTTTCGAAGTCCCCATTTTTGCGTAGATGCAATACTTGTCGTTAAACAGAATGTTCAATGCTTTCTCTCTCTTCCCGGCGCTGATGGCATGGACGCGTAAATATTCTTCAAAATTTTTTTTTCTTCTGAATTTGTTAGAAATTCTGTGCAATTTGAGCGTCGTATAGATAGAATTTACTTGAAAAGTGTAGTCCATTCGGGAAGTTTCTGAAAGAATGAGAATAATTGACGAAATTTAGAAAACTTGTAAAAACCTGAAAGATGCTTTTGAACTTCCACCTATCCTTTCTCGTAGCAAAAGCTGCGCGCATCGTCATCAGTCTGTGTGTAACATAACTTCATCTAGGGCTGGAATATTTCAACGTCCGTTGTTCGCCCCCGTCTTCGTTCACATGGATATTTAGTCAACGGTTCACGCGCTTGGTAAAGTAAAGTTAAAAAAAAGTACAAATTTTCGAGAGTAGCTTTTGAAAGAGGGCAGATGTAGCCCCAGAAAGTGAATTTCATTGAAATGGCCTTGAAAAATATTTGTCATACTTTGCATTGAAAACAGTTTTTTTTGCACAAGTATATTAAGGCATATCCCACCGAGTGAGTGCACATGCTTTGCGCATTTATTAATATACACATATAAATATTCATTAAAATTGTCAA
The DNA here is from genome assembly GCF_014805625.2 of Glossina fuscipes. NCBI lineage: Eukaryota > Metazoa > Arthropoda > Insecta > Diptera > Glossinidae > Glossina > Glossina fuscipes. The sequence goes on along the minus strand of NW_024004654.1, from coordinate 2,564 downwards.
TTTAATCGCAAAAATCTTTCATACAAGTTTACATGCCTTCAGGGGAATTTCATCTTTAAATGCTTTAAGCAGCGAGCACGTTTATTAATAAGAGGTTTCCAGCAATTTTCCTAAAATCGTGCATGATCTTGAGCTTAAGTGTACGCTATTTAGTCTTTTTTGTTTTTGGTGGAAATATATTTCAAAGTTATGATCGCCGCTCATCAGTAGTCAGTCAGTCATCAGTGGAATTATCGTTTTGCACAATTATGTTAAAGTGTGATAAAATGATATTATAGTGTATATTCACCTCTCCACTACTTTCGACCCTCCACCTACTTTTCATTCTTTCCTCTAGATGCATATGTGTGTATGCATACGTTCCGTAGGTAGACATGCAATGCAAAGTGTGCTTAAAAAAAAAAATCTTTTTTTTTTTTTTTCTAAAACTAAATCGCAGACAGCAATTTCGTTTATTTTACTAGTTGCGAGCATTTAAGCTTCGAGCTCAGGCCTTTTCTTCAATGTCTCCGATTTTAGATTGCGATATAACAATTGAAAATGAGATTTGTACGTTTATATTATAAATGTGTGCTATATATACATATACGTATATATTAGAATCGTTCTTAAGTGTTGTGGGAGCCATTTGAATATTTTATAATTTGCGCTCATGAATTAATGTACATTGTGTGTAAATAGTGCACGGAATTGTTCAACAAAAAATGATTTATTTATCAAAATCTATTTTCTTGTCTTTAACATGGCAAGCATTGCTTACAATTCGCTTTGACATAGTTCTTCACTAATTCTGCATAGGCTGAGTGAAGTATAGCCTATCCGATGCTTCAAAGAATTTTCTTCCCACTCTTGAGTTGACTTGAAACGCCTTTATTGAAATGCTAATCACACCACCTTTTTAACTTCTCTGAGTTTATGTCCGTCCCGGACTTTTCACATACAACAATTGCCATAGGTTTTCTGTTGTGACTCAACCGGCTTGCATTTTTTTTTAATAAAGACTTACATTCCCCTGCACAAAATAATACAAAAATTGCCAAAATTGATTATGACACACAAACCTGCAAATATGTCCGGAAGAATGACAAAGAAGTGCGAATGTATAGAACATCTTAAGCCGAATGTTGCCTTTTTATCCGTTGCTTATTTCCGATGTTGATAACACATGGGTGCCCCACAATGGGACGGATTGTCCAAGCCACTGATTTTACTGATATTATCGCTTAATATTTATATTTCCGTGTAAATAACACAGTTGCTATCAAAAATGTCAACAGTTTATCAAAAGAAAAAATAGTTTCTCCTTCGCAAACCTGTTACTTTGCGCAAAGGAACATTCCTGATATATATCCCTATCGACCTTATTCGCTGTTCTTTTGATAAAGAAAATGCTTTTGAAATGAATAATTATAGTAACTAAACGATGTTTGCTTTTAATTTTAGCGAACTAACTGAAGGCGCCTTGCAGGTGTGGCGTGCTTTGCCAGAACGTATCAGACAAGATCCCAGCTTAGCGTCATTTCGCCAGGAGCATGAACGTTTGCATGGTATGTGTTATGGAATTTCGTTTGCTAAATATTTATAAGACAAAAAGATACATAGCGAAGATGCTATAAAATGGAACTCTCTTTGATAAGCGTGTGTGTGTGTAACTATGTATTGATGAAATCGCCATTACGGCTTCAAAGTTTTATTCGCGCGAATAACCGCTTTCTGATAAAGCAAAGAACATCATGTTCTAAAGCGAGCTATTAGATGCTCCCGTATTCGTATAAATGCATGTACGGTCGGTCCATCACATTTCATATTTGTCACGCTTTGGAGGTGGGTAACATTTGCACTTGGCACAAGTTGCATACTTATTGTCGATGCCACTAATACAGAGCACATCTCTTCGGACACAAGGCAAAAACAAAAGTTTTATTGAGTCAGCTCAATCAATCTATCCCAGTTTACTGGGATCGAGCGCTAACATTGCCAGTTGAAATGTTTCGAAATTTGTAAGAATTGAAGTCGGAATGGCAGAAAGAAATTTAGTTGTCGCTTCGCTTAGCTGTTGCACTATTATCGCGTGCAGTGCAGCGAAATAGATTTCACAAGCGTAGACTTGATGAAGACTGATTTGGTTATGTATATAAATCGTTTTATGGTTTGTAGGTTACGAACCTACTGATGTGGACCCCTTGCCGTCTGATGATGTAGATGAACGAAGTCAAAACAATGGGGTCGTTGATGTCGATTTGGTCAACGACAATGATTGTTTGGATCATAAACCGAGCGATAACGTTAAGAAATTTAATGCCTTCAATATTACCAACGAAATGGGCCAAATGCGTATTTTGGATGGACGTGAAGTTGAGAATAACAACGACGATCAGCAAGATGATCCAGAGCAGTCAGTAACATCTAAGGTAACCTGAACTTTGCAAAACGCATTTAACAGTTTCTTTAGTTATATTACTTTTTCTTACGCAAGCGCAGGTGAAAAAATACTTGATATGGTTTAAGATTTCCGTGCTGCTGGTAGTGTGGATGGTATTTACCGCGTTTCTGATGTCCACGAA